>NC_141023.1:64525000-64732500 GCF_052040795.2 Danio rerio
AAATTTTCACCAGATTTTGATGACAGCCAAAACATCCATATATGCAAAGAAAACAAGACTAAGTTATCTGTAATCAAATGAAATGATGCTGGGGGAAAAAGTATTGAACCCATGAAGAAAGGGAGGTGTAGAAAGGCAGTGAAAGCCCAGGCAGCAGCTGAAATCTCTCAGTAGTTCTTCAGCAACCCTCTGCCCTTACTCAGTTTAAATGAATATCAGCTGCTTCGGTGCAACATCTACATTAGCAGAATGAAGATGAAACCAGGGTGGACATTTCAGCAAGAGAATGATCCAAAACACAGCCAAGGAAACTCTCAGGTGCTTTCAATGAAAGAAACTAAAGCTGCAGATTGGCCCAGCCCATCACCTGACCTGAATTCAATAGAACAGGGTTCTCAAACTTTTTTCATCAAGTACCACCTTAGAAAAAAATAGTCTCTCCAAGTACCACCAAAATGAGCAGCATTGACATACAGTAGCGTAGCAGGCCCAGTAAAGCAGCTACAACTCTGCACAGTTCAAAAACCTGGCAGATTACCTCAGAAATATAGCCTATATATAATATATGGCATATTATATACATCATTTTTTATAAATTTTGAATTATATGTAGCATATACATGACATATTTCATTCCTCCGTGTACCACTAGAAGGAAGCCCGCGTACCACTAGTGGTACACGTACCACAGTTTGAGAACCACTGCAATAGAGCATACAAAATTAAGATCGGATTTGATAGATGAGACCCACAGAACCATCAAGATTTTTACACTCTGTTGAAGTCTGTGAATTCATGTGACTTTAAACTCCATATGAGCGGCGCCTTTGAGCTGCCAGCCCCAAAAAAAAGCCTTTTATATAAAGTGTTAAATACGTTTCAGTAGTTCAGTACTTTCTCCTTCTGTCATTTCAGTTATTACACATAACATTTTTTTTAGTTTAGTTTTATTTTTATGTTTGTATTGTTTGGGTTTTTACTAAAATCTGGTTCAATTCAATGTCAATAGCTTCTTTAGAAGTAGTATTCCCTAGAAAAAGACATGATGTGTTCAATACTTATTTCGCCACTGTAAGTCTCGAGTCTTACAGCAGGTGAGGGAGGGTGTTTGTCTTCACGCAGAAAGCATGATTTCCCCTGCATTTAAGTCTTGATTTTGGGATGCATGGGAGACCCTGATTGAAGGGATCAGGTAGGCTCACACAATGTCAGTAGCTCACGGAGTTAAACAGAAAGATACATTTTAAGCTCAACTCTCAAACGAACAGTGTAAAGAAGTGTAATATCTCCTACTTTTGGCCATATGTCTTGGTTGTTTTTCATACGTTCTCCACTCTTATCACTAATAACTGATCTTGTACTGTAGCTGTTGGACATGTCTGGTGGATCTCGAGGGGTTAAACATGAGGCATCTGTGGAGACCTGGAATCAAAGCCTTGCTGAGGATGATTGAGGTTGTTGGAGCCAACTACCCAGAAACCCTCGGCCGCCTTCTCATACTAAGAGCGCCGAGAGTGTTTCCTGTGCTCTGGACTCTGGTAAACAAACACGCATACAAACTATTCACTAGGGGTGTTTATGCTCAATTTCGATTATCGAATCAAAAAATAGAATCGTCGATGCTGCCACGCCCCCATGTCACGTCAGCTTGGCTTGCCAAGCGGGAAAAAAACAGGCTTGTTGAAGTGCTTGTTAAACTGCAGATGCAGGAGACCTGTCGACAGAACTTAAACCCTCTCCTCTTTCAATGAAGTCGCCGGTGTGGAAGCATTTTGGATTTCCAGTGAGTTTTGTTGACAACGTTCGTGTTGTCGACAAAAATAGCTCTGCTATGTACGCATTACGTACGGTTCGTCCGATAGACAACACCGGCAAATCCGCTCACGAAAAGTTCACACTCAGGCCCTGTTTACACTGTCTGTGTTTTTAAATGGCATTTTAGAACGACAACGGTTTGACATCCACAGTGGCGTTTAGCATTTCTGAGCAGCCCTCCTTCCTCACTACCGCTGAAAATGCACATCACGTGACCACACAGACACAGACGCACACACAGCCATGCGCTCGAGACAGCAGGTCCAGGCAGTCAGAGGACTGCTTCAATCTTTCACTCACTTGTACTTAGTCATTTTAGCGAACACCTCAGATACTGTTGGCTGGTTCCTGTTGGTTGTGCGTCTTTTTTTACCGATGCCATTATAACGACACAGATCACTGCCTATTCACGAGTCCCGCAGAAAAAAGTGATTGACAGGTGGTAATTATGTGTGTATCTTGCCTTTATTCATTTACTGGATGATTTGTTTATGGGTAAAACAAAGACCATGCAGGTCAGGTAGTTTAAACGGTAGGCTACAAATAATTAATTGGTCATTAATTAATTAATTATTCATAATCGAAAATCGAATCGAATCGTGCCTTTAGAATCGAAAATGTAATCGAATCGAGGATTTGGAGGATCCTGACACCCTTACTATTCACATTGCACTTTTCACCCAGTTGACCTCCATTGACACCGGAAACACAAGCCCGCGCCACAATTTTCGCATACCGCTGCATTCAATAGTTCAAGCTTTGTAAACTCTGACCTAAAGTCACATGTGTGTGAAACCAATAGAAAATCAAAACATGACCTCTCTGTACAAAGATGGTGAACACTTTATAATAACATAATGAGGATGTACTAATAATTAAATGTTATTTTATTATCTTATGATTTGTTAAGGAGTGTACTTATCAAGAACGAGCCTAGCTAGCTACAATATGTCACGATTTAATGTTTGAATAATGACTACCTTATTCCACCCTCCCTGTTAAATTTGATCTAATCCGTGTACAGAAACGCACCCCCTCTCCTGCTTTCACTTCTCATACTGACGGAGGGAGCAATTCGTTTGTGAATGAATCTCCGTTATGAACGACTCGTTCACTAGCCGACCATAATACAGGTTTCTGGCAGCGCAGCATCTCGTTGTCATATTTCTTTTGCATTGTTTGCTGATTTTATTCAACAAAACTAGCATAAGCCAAGTTTTTAGGCTGCACTGAAACCGCATACTTCCATACTATATAGTACGCTAAAATCAGTATGCGCGCCGAGTAGTATGTCCGAATTCATAGAATTCGAAAATCAGTATGCGAGAAGTACCCAGATGACTTACTACTTCCGGCGAGATTCTAGAGTGCGCATCCTATGCATGCTGCGCTATCCCATGATGCCCCGCGAGCGAATTCATGAATGGGAGTAAAGCGACGCAGTTGACGCAGGCAGGTCACGTGACCATGACAAAATGGCAGATGTAGTACGTCCGAATTCCATTCATACTTTTCACGTTCATACTGTATAGAACTTACTTTTCTAACGGCTGAGTAGTACGTTTAAATTCAAATGCAGTACCTACTGAGTAGTAGGCGGTTTCGGACGCTGCCTTAGTGCGAGTTGGAGCTATGGTGAATGCAGTAAGTGACTGTATTATCATGAATAACGTTACCTATTTAGCACAAAAGTTCATAACATACAAAAACGTAAAAAACTTAATATTACCTATGAAATGTTCTGCCTTCGTGCTTTGTTTTCTTTGTTTGCTTGTTACTTCACCCGTAGACAGCGCTAAAGTCCTGCATCTTCACGCAGTAACACTGTCTTGACTAGTGCGGTTGAATGACACGTAACCTGGGAGCACTGTACCAATATGGCGGCGCTATTGACGCATGATTAGGGTCCCTATGCGATATCTAGGGTATATATCTACAGGGAAAGCCTAAGATAATAATATATTCAGTCTCCGTTTATTGGGTGCAAATGTCACGACTGACCCATCAGAATTAAATGTCATGTTAATGTGGACTCACTGGCCTGACCTTTGTTAATTACTGGGCAGCTGTAAATGTCATGTTTGCCATTGTGTGTGTGTGTGTGTGTCTGTGTTAGCAGTGCTAATGAAAAATCAGCTGCTGATCTGCGTTGCTCATTGTTCTGCTATCAGGTCAGTCCATTCATTGATGAAAACACACGGAAGAAGTTCCTCATCTATGCCGGGAACGACTACCAGGGGCCTGGAGGTCTGGTGGACTACATAAACAAAGACTGCATACCTGACTTCTTGGGAGGAGACTCTATGGTGAGTTCTAGAATATGCTGCTGGTCTCGTGAGCTGGTTACAAACCTGATGTGCTGTTGAGGTGTTGTGGAAGATTAAGAGTGTTGAGTCTTGACCAAGATTGTCAAAAAATAGTAAAATAAAATAAAGGATGGATAAAAAAATAATCAAATTGCTGTTTTAGTCAATGTATTTGTGTGCAGAGTGTGGCTGCGTGCTCAAAGGCTCATCATTTTTTTTTTTAAAACAATGGAAGGAGCACGTGCCCGCACTCTGTACGGGAATACAGTTTGTTTAGCAGAGATGCCAACTGAGGGGAAACGGGGGAAGTTGAACTTCACACAACACAATGTTGTGGTTTTCAGCGAGTGCTAATAACATTACATTTGTGCTCTGTGCAGTGAAAGTTTACCTTTCTTCTGCCTCTGTTTTAAAAAGACATTTGTGGTTTATTATTTAGAATTTTTACATTTCAACAAATTCTTAACATCTTAATATCTTATTGTCATCTGTTTTGTGTCCTAATGTGAATATAATAGAAGTACACCTTTTCTGCTTTTTCCTTATTTTTTTATTATTATATTAGTTTTTATTTTGTACATGTTATTTTTTATAATTTAGTACATTTATTATTATTTCTTGCTTCATTATTATTATATTTATTAGATTACATTTTACATATATTACTATTTCTAAGTAACTTACATTTTTTTACATGCATAATTATAGATTTTTTTTAATTTTGCATTGTTTTTACATGTATTATTATTTTATAAAAAATTTTACAGGTATTATTTTATTAATATGTATTAATATTTTTTATTATGTTTTTACACATTTATATTTTTATTATGGTTTTATTTTTACAATTATAATTTTTTTATTGAATTTTTTTATTAATATTAGTTTAATAAAATTGTTTTAGTTATTTTTACAAGTATTATTTTATAATCTTTTAAAATATATTTTTATTTATATTTTAAAACTTTTATGTGTATTTTTTATTTTACATGCATTATTATTATTATTATTATTACTATTCTTCTTCTTATTATTATTATTCTTATTATTATTATATTAGAAATGTTTTTATTATTTTTATTAATATTAAATAAATGTAAGTTATTAATTATTTTTTACTTATTTCTTATTTTTTAAAATTTATTTATTTATTTATTTGTTTATTTATTTGTGTGTTATGTTCTTATATGCATTATTATTTTTTATCTGTTTTTAATATTTTGTATTTGTTTTATTTTGTATTTGTTTATTATTTTGTTATTTTCTGGTACGTCCCAGCTGTACATTATAGCTGTACGGTATTTATTCGGACATAAATACAACAGTGTTTTATCACACTAACCCATATGTCTGTTTATTTTTGTTGAATGAATTCAGTGTGATATTCCTGAGGGTGGCCTGGTCCCTAAATCTCTGTACCGTACAGCTGAGGAGCTGGAAAACGAGGAGGTTAAACTGTGGAATGAAACCATCTACAAGAGCGCCAGTGTGTTAAAGGGGGCTCCACACGAGGTACTCAAATGTCAAGAATGTACCAGACACACACTGTACTCCGTTTACTTTAGATGTTAAACTTCAGATGTGTATATGTTGATCATTGGTGCCATCTGGTGGTTATGATATGGCAGTGTAGAGCTCAAACGCTGTTGGCACAAGTTCTGAAAATGTGTTCAATTGTGCAGTTTAATAGTGCATTATGATTGTGTTAGAAAAGTGAATATCATTTTAATTGGCTTTCTTTAATTTTATGGGTGTGAATTGGAAAATTTATTTGTAGGTTGTACCCCTATTTTATTTTATTGTTAAATTAATGTTTTATTGAATTGTTTAATTTAATTTAATATTTCTTTGTTTTATCATATTTTGTTTTATTTTAATATTTCATTGTTTTGTTTAATTTTTATTTGTACTTTGTTTTTATTTTAATATTGTTTTTTACTTTTCTTTATCATTGTATTTTGTTTTATTTTGACATTTAATAGTTTTGTTTTGTTTTATTTTATTGCTTTGCTTTCATTTATTTAACCTTTATTTCGAAATGATATTTTATTTTGTTGTTTTGTTTTATTCTATTGTTTTATATATTTTAGTTTTATTTTATTTTAATCGTTCATTGTTTTTTGCATTTATTTTTTTATTTTATAATTTTGTCTTATTTTTCTTTTGTTTTCCTTTTTTATAATTCGATTGTTTTATTGTAAAACATTCAATTATTGTTTATTGTATTTGGTTTTATGTTAATATTTATTTGTTTCATTTTATTGCTTTTCTGTTTTATTTCAAATAGTTTAATTTTATTTTGTTTAATTTATTTTAATAGTTTATTGTTATTGTGTTTAGTTTCATTTCATTATTTCATTGTTTTATTGTTTTGCTTTATTTAAATTTTTTTATTTAATTTTATCATTACATTGTCTTGTTTAATTTTATTATTTAGTTTAATGTTAATAGTTCTTTGTTTTTATAGTATTTTGCTTTATTTTATTATTTCATTGCTATATTTTGTTTTATTGTTTTGCAATGTATTATTTTATTTTTGTTTTATTTATAAAATATGAGTTTTTATTATTTTTTAATTGTTATTTTAGTTCTATTTTTATGTTTAATAGTTTTGTTTCATTTTATTAATTTGCTTTTTATTTATCTCTTATTTCGAAATGTTATTATTTTTGTTTAGTTTTTATTTTAATAGTGCAATGTTTTTTTGTATTTAGTTTTTTAATATTTCATTGTATAGCTTTTTTATAGTTTTATTTTTTATATTTTGTTTTTACGCATATTTAAAAAAAGTCATTGTTTTACTGTACTTTGTTTTTTTCATTACTTTATTTTATTGGTTTGCTTTTTTTGTTTTATTTTAATATGTATGTGTTTTATTTTATTTCTACATTTTATCTTATTGTATTTTGTTTTATTTTATTTCATTGTTTGTTTAGTTTAATTCTATTTTATTCATCCTCTTTAGTTTCATATAGTAGTCTTATTTTATGGTGAACAAAACTGTGGCTGTTTTGTCCAGATTGGGATGTGTTGTGGACTATTAACCAAAGAAAAATCCCTCTGTTGATGTTTTCAGGTGCTCATAGAGATTACAGACGTGTCGTCCGTCATCACGTGGGACTTTGATGTGTGTAAAGGCGACATGATCTTCAATATCTACCACTCCAGAAGAGCTCCTCAGCCCGTTAAAAAAGAGGGACTGAGCGCACACAACCTGGCCTGTCCTGCCGGAAACAACGTCCAGTTCATTGACCGATCCTGGATGCTCGGCCAGGACTACAGTATGGTGGAGACAGCCCTCACCTGCAGAGAGGGAGAGAGCGTACAGGTCAGACCCTAAGAATAAAACTACATTATATTAAAGTTAAACCTGCTTTAAACAATGTTTTTTTCATGATCTTCTAAAAAGGTCTTTGTCTGGATTATTCCTCTAACTGTGTCCTGTTCTCAACGTTTTCTCTTCAGGGCTCTCATGTGACGCGCTGGCCTGGTTTTTACATCCTGCAGTGGCGTCTGTACAGCACTCCGTCCTGCTCGTCCTCCAGTCGGCCGCGTGTAGATGATGTGCTGGCGTCTCTGCAGGTCTCCTCACACCGGTGCAAAGTCATGTACTTCACTGAGGTGCTGCAGTCCGCTGACTTCAGGTCTGTGCCTTTACACATTCACAGCTAAAGCCCTGAGCACAAGTCAGAATTATTAGCCCTCCTGAATTATTTGCCCCCCTTTTTATATTTTTCCCTCCAATTTCTGTGTAATGGAGAGATTTTTTTAAACACATTTATAAACATAATAGTTTTAGTAACTTATTTCTATGAACTGATTTCTTTTATCTTTGCCTTGATGACAGTAAATAATGTTTGACTAGATATTATGGATAGTTATGGTGTCAGGATACTGGTATTTAGCTTAAAGTGACATTCAAAGGCTTAACTAGGTTAATTTAGACAATTCTGAATATTGACGTCTCTCAAAATACATTAATACATTTTCATGAAAATGTAATCTATTAAATATAATCTTCAGATCGTCTTTGTGGACTTTTTTTGAGTTATTGTCACAGTAAGCAATTTTGTCGTGTTTAGACGTCCGTTAGACGTTCGTGTTTAGGCGTCCGTTAGACGTTCGTGTTTAGGCGACCGTTAGACGTCTGTGTTTAGACGTCTGTGTTTAGGTGTCCGTTAGACGTCCGTGTTTAAACGTTCATGATTAGAAGTCCGCGTTTAGGTGTCCGTTAGATGTCCGTTATTTGTGTTTAGGCGTCCATTAGACGTCCGTGTTTAGACATCTGTTAGACGTCCGTGTTTAGGCGTTCGTTAGACGTCAGTGTTTAGACGTCTGGGTTTAGACGTCCATGTTTAAACGTCCGTGTTTAGACATCCGTTAGACATCTGTGTTTAGGTGTCTGTGTATAGACGTCAGTGTTTAGACTACCGTTAGACGTCCATCTTTAGATGTCCGTGTTTAGACGTTCATGTTTAGACATCCGTTAGATGTCCGTTGTCTATGTTTAGGCAACCGTTAGACGTCCCTGTTTAGGCGTTCGTTAGACGTCTGTGTTTAGATGTCCATGTTTAAACGTCCGTGTTTAGACATCTGTTAGACGTCATTGTTTAGGTGTCTGTGTTTAGACATCAGTGTTTAGGCTACCGTTAGACGTCCGTGTTTAGACGTCCATCTTTAGGCATCCATTAGACGTCTATGTTTAGGCGTCTGTTAGAAGTCCATGTTTAGGCGTCCGTTAAACGTCCGTGTTTAGCCGTCCATTAGATGTCTGTGTTTAGCCGTCCATTAGACATCCGTTTTTAGCCATCCATTAGACGTCCGTGTTTAGCCGTCCATTAGACGTCCGTGTTTAGCCGTCCATTAGACGTCCATGTTTAGCCGTCCATTAGACATCTGTGTCCGTTAAACGTCCGTGTTTAGCCGTCCATTAGACGTCTGTGTTTAGCCGTCCATTAGACGTCCGTGTTTAGCCGTCCATTAGACGTCCGTGTTTAGCCGTCCATTAGACGTCCGTGTTTAGCCGTCCATTAGACGTCTGTGTCCGTTAAACATCCGTGTTTAGCCGTCCATTAGACGTCCGTGTTTAGCCGTCCATTAGACGTCCGTGTTTAGCCGTCCATTAGACGTCTGTGTCCTTTAAACGTCCGTGTTTAGCCGTCCATTAGACGTCCGTGTTTAGCCGTCCATTAGACGTCCGTGTTTAGCCGTCCATTAGACGTCCGTGTTTAGCCGTCCATTAGACGTCTGTGTCCTTTAAACGTCCGTGTTTAGCCGTCCATTAGACGTCCGTGTTTAGCCGTCCATTAGACGTCCGTGTTTAGCCGTCCATTAGACGTCTGTGTCCGTTAAACGTCCGTGTTTAGCCGTCCATTAGACGTCTGTGTTTAGCCGTCCATTAGACGTCCATGTTTAGCCGTCCATTAGACGTCCGTGTTTAGCCGTCCATTAGACGTCCGTGTTTAGCCGTCCATTAGCCGTCCGTGTTTAGCCGTCCATTAGACGTCCGTGTTTAGCTGTCCATTAGACGTCCGTATTTAGCCATCCATTAGACGTCCGTATTTAGCCATCCATTAGACGTCTGTGTTTAGGCGTCCGTGTTTAGACGTCCGTTAGAAGTCCATGTTTAGGCGTCTGTTAGACGTCCGTGTTTAGCCGTCTATTAGATGTCCGTGTTTACCGTCCATTAGACGTCCGTGCTTACCGTCCATTAGACGTCCGTGTTTAGCCGTCCATTAGACGTCCGTGTTTAGGCGTCCGTGTTTCGCCGTCTATTAGACATCAGTGTTTAGGCGTCTATTAGACATCAGTGTTTAGGCATCTATTAGACATCAGTGTTTAGGCGTCTATTAGACATCAGTGTTTAGGCATCTATTAGACATCAGTGTCTAGGCATCTATTAGACATTTATAGTCCTCCATTAGATATTTGAGTTCAGACATCTATTACAAATCCATGTTTATACATTTATTAGACACATCCATCATGTTAAGTTGTGTTTTAAAGACAATTTTTTTTACGTGATTTAATTATTTATTTTTTGTAGTGCCTGTGTGTCTCTCTTCACCAAGATTTATTAAACTAGTTTGGCTTAAACTAATAAACATCATTATGTCAATTGTAATGCTTACCTAAAACTGCATATAATCTAAATATAAAAGTTGCTCTGTTGGCTTTTGTTTAAAGTGTGTGTGTTTGTGTGTGTTTCAGGGGCTCGATGAGCAGTCTGGAGTCGAGTCACAGTGGTTTCTCTCTGCTCAGTGCCTCCACCACCTCCTCCAATCACTCACACACAGCTTCCACCATCTCCAGATAGTCGCGCACTTTAACACCAGAACTAGAGTGAACTAACACCTGACTGATGCCTTTATCAGTTTATATCAGCAGAAACTGCACACTTACTGTATATTAGACGCACATTTTCTCTACTTTGTTACAAATAAATTTGTAAATGTTGTTACCTTTGTTGACTAATTGAGTGTTTTTTATGTTGTGTGTAAAGCTACTCAACCACTTTTAAAATGAACATTTCGAGATCAAGTTTTACAGTCTAATATTTTGTTAAACAGCCTTTAGTTTTCAGTATTTTGATTGAACAAATGGTATAGTTTGATAAACTTTATGCAGCATCGCATAATTTATTTCCGTCATTAAGTGTTCCTTACGTGTTAAAATCTTATATTAATACTAGCATGAGCTCTGATACCTGAACCTCTGTAAAGTCTCCTTCAGATTGAGTTTGTAGATTTGTGTCAAACGCCTTGTTTGATTTTGGCATAAAGTACAATGACCAAATAAAGAACAAAATATTATAATTACAATATAATTTATTGTTATATTGTAAATTATAAATTATAAATACGACAAATTAAAATAAATATGCACAACAGTTATTATGAAACAAGGTCTATATGCCAAATGTTCCTTCAAATCAACTGAAATCGAGAAACGATAATCTCTTATTTATTTATTTAAACAGACCTGATCTTGTGTTCTTCCCTGTTGGCTTTTTGAACTCCCAATACATTTTATTCATTATAAACAACAAAAGTGTTTAATGTATAAAGGAAAATGTAACTCCTAATGTAATGTTTAATGGATAATGCTGTAACAAAATAGCGGTATATTACACGCCGCTAAACTGTAAAACAAAAAGGTTGACTCAATTTAACCCTCGTGTCATGTTCACATCTATCCCCTTATTACATTAGTGTTCACAGGTAAAATTGAGCGCTCTATTGTAACTGCTCTTATATTAGCACAAAAAAAAATTATCACCAAATTTTTATTCAAGATTCTTGAGCTGTGAACTAGAGATCTGCGTGGGGCTAAATTTTGAAAAACGCTCCTGCCAGGTTTTAGCCCGAACCTGACCACTCCAGGGGTCCGTTCTTCGTGATCTAAGATTATTTGGCAGATCCTGGATCTTTTAATCTTGATAACTGATCTCTCGCGAGTTCGCGAATCAGATTAGAATGTTTGGATGAACTGATCTGAGATCGCTGCATGTGTTGTGAAGAACAGATCTATCGATCCTCGAAATCATGATCAGCAATGCAACGATTGGCTGACGGCACAGCAGCGTAATGACATCATCTGATTAATATTCAATTATCCATGCGAGCAAAATTACATCAAATTAGCAGTAAACGGCTTGTTAAATATGACACGCAATAACCTTCCACATTTGTTGTGAGCTGCAGGCTTTACACTTTCATGTGTCGAGAGTATTCATCATGTATTTCAATGCAAATCAATGTATTTAGTTCTACATTTAGAAAAGATTTTCTTTATTATAGAAGGCGTTTTTTAATCGGTGTAAAGAATAACTGGTTGTTTACAAAAGCATTTTCATATTGGTAAAGGCGTCTGCAACTTTTGTGAAGCATTAAATCACTGACATATTAACTATCAAAACATGTTTATGACTGCATAAATGTATTATTGCTATAAAAAAGTCTTTTTATATATTGTGCATTTCTATTATACACAATTTGTACTATAGCGATCTAAAAAGTTCATATCAATACGTTTTCTCTTTGCACCACCAGGTGGCAGTCTTTGTACTTTCATTTCGAGGGTGCAGATTGCATACGTTTTATTAATATGTATAACTTAATTTATTTTATTAATGACTATAACTTTATATATATAGTTAAAAAAAATATGTACCATTTTCCCAAGTGTATATAACTACTACTGTAAGAAAATATCAGAATTCAGAACATACTTTCTCTATTATCTTTGCTTGAACTGAACCGATCTAATAATGTTTAAATAAATTAAACCTTATTATATGAATTTGAGCTAGCAGAACTGTTGTTATGACAACAACTCTCGGATCAGCTTTGAAGAACAAACACGATCCTGGATCGTGTCAAATCGTCAATATCCAAATCCAGCTAACTGAGTAATCCACGTACGAAGAACGGACCCCAGATTATATTCAGCATTTGTTGTTGCTGCCCGCCACGCCCATTCCCACTAACAGACGGTGGGGAGAACAAAACCAAAACCACCCAGCTATAGTCCAGACAGCCTATAATACAAACACACACACACAAGCACCAAGCAAGTGACACACACACAGCACAAAGCTCTCTCTCATCCAAAGTATGTGTAATTGCATTGTATGTGAGTATATATATAAATACACATATAAATGTACATATATACACACACACACACACATTTTATCAGTTATAAACACATAGCAATGTTTTTCACGTGTTGGTGTGATACTTTGTAGTGTACAATTTAACATAATTTCCATTAGTAAATCCAAATGAGAGCGTGAAACCTGGCGTATACAAAAGTTTTTGTGTGTACGTAGCATTAATACATGAGGCCCCAGATAATTACCTCTTTAACAGAGATGTTTGTGAACTGATCCTTGGGTGTCACAAAAAAAACAAGAGAGAGACATACAAAATGTGCATGACAGGGGGGCCCGAGGACCAGAATTGAGAACCACAAAGTGCAACAAGCAAACTCCACACGAAATGCCAACTGACCCAGCCGAGGCTCGAACCAGTGACCTTCTTGCTGTGAGGTGACAGTGCTAACAACTGAGTCACCTTGATCAACTCTCCTATAATGAAGTAAAAATCATTAAAAAAAAAGAGGGAAAATGATCTTTCAGACACTGAAAACACATTTAGAAATGAAATGACAGCAAATGATGACAAGACAGTTTTCTGAACAGACTTTAATACGGTGTTGAGTGCATGAACATAAACATAAAAGTCTTTAACATGAAATAATAATAAAACTGAATAATCACATCAACTATCAGATATAATGTTGGTCGACAGCCGTATATTAATAATCTAAATAATCTGAGAATTGTCAAACTTCCTCTTATTTTTCTATTTGTGTGTGTGTGTGTGTGTGTGTGTGTATGTGTGTGTGTGCGTGTGTGCGTGTGTGTGTGTGTGTGTGTGTGTGTGTACTGCTGAATATATATATATAATATGTTGTGAAAAAAATACAATATTACTACTAATAATAATGATAATAACAAATAATTCCAGTCATGTATGATTTTGACGTGTCAACTTCAAAATATTTATTACTAAAATGATTTCAAGTATTTTCCCAATAGTAATCATTAAGAGTTCAGACATTTCTCTCTAACAATTAAAACAGGAAATGCAGTGTAAAAACAGGAAACAGGAAGTGAATTTGTCACAAGCAGCAGTGTTTAATACACAGATCACAGAAAACACAAGAAAATAAATGTGTTTGTGTGTGTTATTTAATGCGACACAGAGACACTGAAGATTTATAACCAAGTCTAAATCCAGCGTGGAGTGTGTCGGTGAATGTGGTGTTGAATGTGTGTAAGTGTGTGAGTTTATCAGAGACACTGTAGAAGGACAGAGAGCCGCTCGACTCGTCCACAAACACTCCTACTGTCCTGCTGGAGTCTGGACGAGCTGAGATGTGTGTGAGTTCATTATTGTGACAGACAGAGAATGAGTGATCAGAGCAATCAAGTCTCCAGGACTGATCATTACATCCAAACCGACAGTCACTCCGTCCTTTCCTCTTGATTCCTTTATAACAAACTGATATTTCAGCATATCCGCTCCATTGAGTCTCCCAGTAACAGCGTCCAGTCAGACTCTCTTTACTCATAACCTGATGAAACTTATCAAATCTGTCTGGATGACGAGGATAAGACTGACTCTCCTTCACACGCGTCGCCTTTCTGTTCTCCTCAGACAGAGCGAGGCGTGTGTGTGCTGTGTTTGGATCCAGTGTGAGTTCACAGGCGTCTGAACACAAGAACACACACATTACAACATTTACAAGAACTAAACTGTAAACTCTACAGAAGTGTGTGTGTGTGTGTGTGTGTGTGTGTGTGTGTGTGTGAGAGTGAGAGAGAGAGAGAGAGAGAGAGAGAGAGAGAGAGAGAGACTTACATTTGTGTAGTGTTGATACAGTCCTGAATTCTCCTCCATGATCCACACTAGAAAAAAAAAAAAACACACACACTTTACTGATCTATTGAAGAAACAGAAGTTCGTCTCTCCATAAGATGAGAAGCTTCAGTGTGTTCGTTTTTAGTGTGTGTGCGCATTTGTGCCTGTGTGTGTGTAAGCTAGTATTTGTCTCCTTGTATCTCAGGCGACTGATCTTGACTATAAGAGAGAGAGTGAGTTTTATCATTCAAATGCTTAGATTTCCACCCTAAATTAAAAGATGTTTAGTTTATGACACATTTACAGTATATCAACTGTTCACGCTAACAATTATATCATATCAATCTGATCAAAAACCTGTAAACAAATCTATATTATTAATGTCATATTCATGGATTAAAGTGACAGAATTGGTGTTGGGTGTCATCCACTCTTCGACAGCAAGACACCTCAACCAAGGAAAATGCACAAAAGATGACTTGACTTTGTTATGAATGCATCACAGTAGATCAGATGCGGAGAAACAACCTGTGTAAATGACTAATCTGTCCTGGTGCAGTTTTGGGATTTCATCCTCGGAGGACTCAGCCTTTGCTACTGTTGCTGAAACATGCCTACATCTAACATTATAATCTTCTAAACAAAAACATTTAAATATTCAAATCTCATTTTCATTTATTGATTTAATAACTTACTCCTAAAATCTTAATGCTTTGTAATTGAATAGTTTTTGAATAACTATTCACTGAAACATTTTTGATGGTTGGTTGTCGCCATCTGTTGGCCTAACAATGTCATTGCTACAAACTTGTTTAGGATCATCAAATTTAAATAGCTTTTTTTTTTTTTTTAGCTCTTTTAAACTGTGATTTTAATATTTACCATAAACTTTTATTTATTTTTTTATATATATACATATCTGAACCAAACAGTTTTCCCAGTACTTGTACAATGACAATTTGTCTGTAATTCAGACATAATACTGGTTGAAAAGAGTAATGCTGTGCTCACACCAGATGTGGCACATGTGGATAAATCTCGCTATTTGCAGATAAACAGACGCGTGAACATTTGGAGTTTCCTTGCTTCATTCGCGGTTCAATTTCATGTTACATGTGGATTCGTGTGATGGGTAGGGTTTCTGTCTGCCCGGTGACTGTAGCGTTGTAGCTAAATGGCTAACATGGATTTTATTTAGAGAATAGCTGTGATTATTTGCTTTATAAAGGCTGAAAAACAGCAAATATTTATTTGACACCATGTGTGAGTCCACTAGATACATTAAGAGGTGCACCCTGCTTCAGATTTTCCAACTCGAGCAATTCGCGTGATAAGTGTGTCAATCGTGCTAAAATCTCAACACGAGCCGCTTCAGTCGCACAAATCGCGTCACTCTCGCCGCCTCTTTCGCGCTTACCGTGCTGCAGGATGTCTATTCGCATCTTTGCACTGACAACATGTAAATCACTCGTGCTTGACACTTCATCAGCGTCTGGTGTGAACGCAGCATGAAGGTGCTTTTGTTAATGCTCTGAACGTAATGCTGAGATCATCGAATGACTAATAAACAAAGCAAATCACAACCATTTAACAAAAAGTTTCTGCTCTCGCCTACTGCACCTGACTGTGCTTGCATTTAAACTTTCTTTCATCTCGTTTTATGCTTGAACAACTCTAGCTGTGCAAAAAGACCATTCTATTCATTAGATGTGTTGAATAATTTCCACTTATCGATTACATTACCCAAGTGTCCACTACTAATGGAACATATTGTAAAATGTTTCAAAGACCTTGACAGGTTATGATGGATTTTGTAACGTGATTCATATTCATCATATGTTATACGTCATGGTTATAAAGTTTTAATGACAGTTTTAATGACACCATTTTCATATAAAGTGTTAGCCAATATGAAGATCACAGGATGATCGTTTCTGTTTAACTTACTTGAGTTTGTGGAGGTGTTTGAGCTGATCAGAGAGCAGTTTGAGTCCTGCTTCTCCTGGGTGATTGTAGCTCAGATCCAGCTCTCTCAGGTGTGACGGGTTTGAGCTCAGAGCTGAAGCCAGAGCTGCACAACCTTCCTCTGACACCAAACAGTAAGATAATCTACAGCAACAGTAAGAGCTCATGTTAGTGTGTTTTATTTTAAATATAAGATCTTGTTTAGATCACAAAATCAGTCAAAAGTGTCCAGTTTTAGAAACTGAGATGTATGTCACATGAAAGCTAAATTATTTAGCTTTTAATTTGTGTGTACTGTCTGAGAATACAACAATATCTGGTGACCTGCAATCTGAGGGCTAAAAAAATCTGAATAATGAAAAAAAATACTTTCCTTATCAAACAAAGCAAAACAGATCAATCACGCAAAGGACATTTCATTTACATTTATAATCCCTCCTCCCTCACACATCCCTTCCAAACATTCCTAGCCTTTATATGTTTAAGGAAGTCCCAAAATTCCAATCCCCTTTCCCTTCAAGTCTTCATCTACATATACCAGACACTAAAAATCTCATTCCCAGCCACTAGACTTTTCTAAAAGGTTATTCAAGTGTCATTGAGTAATAGTATGTTGTGGGACTGCTATACAAGAGTTATTATTGAGGACTATAGATAGCCAAATTGTTTAAATTTTCTTATTTTACTGTTTTCTTTTCAAAAAGCATGGCGAGAAAACACGAATGCCTTTATGAATGTATCAAAACATATGCTTGTTTGTTGTAAAAATTCATAATAATGAGAAAAAAATAATAATTTGTGGATCTCCCTTCTTCCAGGTGCAGCTACTACCGTTGTAGATGGTGTATTCTGGGAAATCTTTATATCCCCTCTGGTTTTGAGTGTGGTGCTGAAAAATATCAGTTTCAAGGGGTGTCTAGCCCTTCCACTTAGTTCTATGCCATTATGCTAAAGAGAATTGGGACACTCCTACCCTTTCAAGTGAAAAGAGGGCCAGGGGTAAGGGGAAGAGGTAAGGGGTAGAATTGGGATTGGGTCTAACAGATACACACAATACAGTGGCAATTAATAAAGGACATGAAATACCTCAGTATATTGAGTTGACAGTTTGGGCTCTTTAATCCAGCACAGATCAGCTTCACTCCTGAATCCTGCAGCTCATTATTACTCAGGTCCAGCTCACTCAGGGGGCAGTTTGATGATTGTAGAGCTGAAGCCACAGTTTCACAGCACTGATCAGTGAGATTACAGTCTGACATTCTAAACAGGATATTGAAAAATAATTCATTATAAACTATTTAGATAAACAACATTTGAGATAAAAAAAATAAAAAAAAACAAACAAACATAAATGTTTGGGCATGTAAAAGCTTTGCCACGGCCACTAAACTTTCATTAACTTGAGTAACCAGTTAAAGGTAGAAGAAACATGTCAAACCTCAGTGTGTTGAGCTGGCAGTTCTCACTCTTTATTGCGGTAAAAATCAGCTTCACTCCTGAATCCTGCAGAGAATTGCTGTTTAGGTCCAGCTCTCTCAGGACACAGTTTAATGATTGTAGAGATGAAGCCACAGTTTCACAGCACTCATCAGTGAGGTTGCATTTTGCCAGTCTAAAGAAAGTCATGAGAAAGAATTCATTGCAAACGTGGTGCATAGACAGACTATGATGTTTGGGAGAACTGTATGCATTGTTCCATGAATTTGATATAAATATATGTTTATACATTTTGCCAGAAGTAATAATAGCAACACATGTATAGTAAACATTGAAGAATCACCATTTCATTTGATCTGTTACCGTATTCAATACAATTGACCATTAAATATTAAAAAAAACAGAGGAGCCAAATGAACATATGGACGTTTACTGTGCATTTTCAGTTACAACTGGAAAGGGCTGCCGTGAGTGATTTGATAATTAATTAAATATTTTACAATTGAAATTTAGTTTTTACACTTTGACTAAAATAACCAATGTTGGTTAATTACAAGCCACTTAATTAAAAACATATAAAAATTAAATATTAATTTAGTAACAAAATACTAAGTACATGAAAACAATTTGATTTGTGTGTGTGCTGTACATTTGTGTTCATTAGCCAGTGTGAGTTATGTCAGATTATCAGATTTATACTGTATAACACAGTTTACCAGTAATGTTAATTCTGTTTCACTTTCCCTGCAATACAACATCACATCTGTAAAACGTTTATGACCATCAGTTGCTTGGGAACATCGAGATAGATACAAAGGCATTGTGATATTGAAAACTGATAGATTTCCCCCAGACAAAATAAAGCAGAGTGTGTACTTCTGTATTGGGAAAGGTGATAGAGGTTTTAGTTCTAAAATATTGTTTCTATTGTTTTTAGTTCAAAAATAATAATATTAAACTTTTTGTTTCTTTCCTTGTTCAAAAAGTTGCAGCCTGTTGCTTACATTTGAATGTGTTTTGCACTAACAATACAAGCCCCTTTCACACAGTGATACCGGTAAATATCTGGAAAATTTCCGGAACGACTTTACCGGTATATTCAAAAAAGTGCTGTTCACACAGGGGAGGACGATACGGAAATTTTCCGGAAAAGAGCATTCACACATCCATTCCAAAATACCGGTAAATTCTGACATCATTCACCACAAATGAGCTTTAAACGGCTGCGCTTGTATTTGTAAACATTCTGCATGATTAATATCTGTCATGTTCACCAGCGAACAACCACCAGATGTCGCTGGTAAACACACACACACTTAGAACTACACTTTTCCTGGACTACATTTTCATACATGCACTTCTCCCTGACACCCACGCTCATTCACCTAACTTGATTGCATTCACCACCTGAACCTTGTCATAGACTGAACTCTCACAGCTGTAACCACCCACACAATGATTATTTGGACAATTTAAACCCCTCTTTTCCACATACGTTGCTGAGTCTTGTTCACTGTAAAGTAGCATTACAACGTGGTTTCCTTGTCTTGTTTTCCTGTGTTTTGAACCTAGCCTTGTTTATTTAGTTATCCTTGTCTGCTGCCTGCCTTTTGACCTCTTGCTTGTTAAATTGACTACGTTTCTGGATTGTCTTCACACACCTGTTTGCTCCCATATTGACCACTGCTTGCCTGACTGTGAATAAACCTGCATATTGGATCCTACCTTCTGTTGTGGTGTTACTCCCCGGCGTTACAATATCAGAACTCAGATTAGCATCAGAAAACAGAGATAAGGTAGTTTAGAATACAGATAGAGAGAAACTGCAACTTCCATTACCACATCATTGTATAGTTTTGTATGCTATTTTATTATTACATTTCATGTTGAGGGTTGGCAAGTAGGCATATTACTGAATAGAGCTAGACAATTAATAATAAATTCAAAATTCATTAAAACTCATAACCTAACCAATGCAATTCTCCTATGTTGGTTATTTGAGTTTTTACATCTGTTAATACAATCCCTTTAAAACATGTTATTACATGTGGACAGACTGAGCACCTAAGAATGCAACCTGAAAAAAAAGAAAACAAAAAAAAAAACAGAACACAACTCTTTTATTCATTCATTTTTTTTCTGGTAAATCCCTTTATTTATTAAGGGGTCTCCACAGCAGATTGAATTGTCAACTTATCCAGCACATGTTTTACGCAGTGGATGCCCTTCCAGCCGCAACCCAACACTGGGAAACACCCATACACACTTTTTCACACACATAAATTACGGCCAATTTAGTGTATTCAATTCATCTAAAGTGCATGTGTTTGAACTGTTGGAGAAACCAGAGCACCTGGAGGAATCCAACAGCAACATGGGGAAAACATGCAAACTCCATACAGAAATGGCATCTTGCTGTGAGGTGATCGAGCTACCCACTTTGCCACCATGACGCCCACACAACTCTTTTATATGTCAGGTAAATCATATTCATTGGTTGCCTGGTAGGAACAACGGTGATTTAAAACTCCGTCATGTAGATCATCCACATTTTTACTACAGTAAATCAGTTTGGCTGAACGCAGACAATGTAAATAATATTCAGAAGCCTGACAGATTATTAGTAGCAATAGTTATTTTTATTTTTAATTGACCTATAACGTGTCAAGCATCACTCATTCACCTACCTCAAATTTCTTACTTTATTAGGAAAGGCGTTGCCTTAGCAGAATTAACTGCACTTTATTCTGAATTTAATAAACTAAGTATTACACTTTTGCTGCTATTAAAATAATTTGTGGTATTGAAAATAAATTCACACCAAACTTTCGTCAGAGCTTTTTCAGCTGGAATAAAAATGTTAATTGTATTAAAGGCAAATAAAGGTAGAAGAAAATTCTCAAACCTCAGTGTGTTGAGTTGACAGTTTGGGCTCTTCAGTCCAGCACAGATCAGCTTCACTCTTGAACCCTGAAGATCATTGTGACTCAGGTCCAGCTCTCTCAGAGGGCAGTTGGATAATTGTAGAGATGAAGCCACAGTTTCACAGCACTGATCAGTGAGATTACAGCCTGACAATCTAAACATATTGGAAATAATTAATTACAAGCTCACCCTATAGATATACAATAGCATCTGAGAGTGCTGTATTCATTGTCTCAGGTTTCTGATAAGAAGATAATATTTAATTGTTATGTACTCTCATTACCATCTGGTCTTAAGATAAAGTACGTTAAGAGTTGTACTTGTTTAGCATTTAGGAGCTTAGCAAAGCATCAACAACTCAACCGACACTCATGACCAGAAGCAATTTAATAAAAAAATAAAATAAAATAAAATAAAATCCAAATCTACAAGTCAAGGCTATAAAGATCCTTTCAACATTCATAAAATTAATTTCATTCAGATTATAACATTCATAGCTAAATGTACCATGTTAAAAGCAGAAAAGTTGAAGATTGTGTGACTAAAAGTCAACAGGATTCAATTTACAGGAATGGGACAAAGATAATCACACTCTGAACCAAGAACAGTAACTGTACTGAGCTGTACTGAGACTGGAGCAATAAGTTGGGTTTAAAACTAAACACAATTTATAAAAGATACTCAGAATCAAATAAACTCTTCCAGGTTAAGATGGGTCCAGACTAGAAAACATCTGACACTCCAATATCTTTCTACTTTAATTATTTTTTTTACTTAGTATCTTTCTGTCAACAGTTCCTTGTTAGTTAAGTAGTGCTGTGAAACCTAAAACCTGTACTTAAACTTGATATAAATTGAAATTTAAGGATCCATTTTACTGGCTTCCCAAGATGTTACTCTAGTGATAAACGGACCACTGGACATCCCATGTGGGAGCCTAGCTCCGCAAAGGATACCACAGTGGGAATCCCTACAAGATGCAACAAATGCAAGTAATGCCTCCAGATTCTTGCTGAACCAGTGCATATAAATTATGAAATGTATGAACCCAGTCTAGGACATAATAGAAGGGACTGTAATTGAAACATCATGCTAACTGGTTAGCATTTAGGCAGATCACCTACTGCAACTTTAAAATCTTGCAACTGTGCTTAAATTACTAAATGTTTTCATTAGTATATTTCATCTCAGATATTTATATTTGCAGCAGAGTCAACAATTCAATCAAGAACTGGAAATGTTATTTGTTTAGTTATAGAGTCAATCCTCAAAATCTTTAAAAATTCCCCCGAAATCCTATTCAACAATTCTTATGAAACATTTATAAATTAGGTTACCAAATTTTATAGATAAAGGAAAAAAAAGTCAAACCTCAGTATGTTGAGTTGACAGTTTGGACTCTTCAGTCCAGCACAGATCAGCTTCACTCCTGAATCCTGCAGCTCATTGTGACTCAGGTCCAGCTCTCTCAGGGGGCAGTTTGATGATTGTAGAGCAGAAGACACAACTTCAAAGTGCTGATTTGCAAGATTACATTCTGACAATCTGAAAAAGGTAGAACTTTGGTTAAAGGCATGTTGATAAAATGATGTGACAAGCTAAGCATTCAAAGACATTTTCGTATATGTATAAAGCTGTGTGAGTTGTTTACACATAGCATGTGAAAATATGAATTGCTTATTCTAAATGTTTGTAGTCTCTAGTGGTGTCAAAATTAATTGTTACTTTGGTGCACCGCGATGCAGACACAGACAATTCGGTATCGGTTCAGTTATAATCATAACCGGTTATTGTGTAGTGACGTCATTTATCTTATATGCGCTATGTCGCCGTAGCTTACTATGGCGAGGGAGGTAAGTGCGAGTATTTACAATGCTCCAAATACTTAAAAACTTTCACTGCGTGTGTGTTTGCTGGACTGTCTTTTTCTGACACTTACAGCAGAAGCCCCTATTTCACTGTGATTGAGAGAAGTAAACTCCATTTCTCTCTCTTTCTCTCTCTATCTCTATCTCTCTCTCTCTCTCTCTCTCTCTCACTGTGGCTCTTTTGACTTGCTGGCCTGACTTTTCCTGGTCTTGCCTCTCGGCTGTTACAGCGATACTTCTGAATACAGACACGAGCACTTGTCTGCAGTGTTTTCTTCACAGTGTCTATCATGGATCAGCTGTGATTGCCGCTGGCGTTTATCAGTGTCACTCAACTGTAAAGAGCGCCAGTGGGTTAGAGCCAATCGCAGCCCTTTCTGTTGAGTGCGTCACCAATCATGGGGGTGTAAGAAAAAACTTGCTATAAGCGAGCAGGATATTTATATTTGTTTATTTGCTATGAATGCTCATGTTGTTTGAAGGTACAGTTTGTACATTGAAAATCCACTTTAATGAAAATATATTGAACAAACTCAATTAATGTAACCATTTAGCAGAAAACAACATGTTTTACAACAGATTTTAGACATACAGCACAGCCATCTTGGAATGTCGCTGTGGGGTCATGGGGTTGGTCGAGTTTCCTCCGCTGAACAGAAACAATGGAAGTAAAAGAGACTGTAGTTGTAGTGAAGTTGTGGACGTGTAACTGCTGCAAATACATGCATTAGATGTGTGGCTAATATAAAAGTAAATATATATTTATTCTATTGTTCTTTTTCTCCTTTTAATTACCTATCATTTGATGCGCTTTGGTCCTCTGTCTGTTACGCTGCCTGACTGCCTGTCTGGGTTTCACCCATGGTTGTAACTGACTGAACACGGAGACTAATTTAACCTAATGCATAAAGTTTTGTATGAGCATCACAGAGCTGCTGCAAATACAATAAATACAAGCATTTAAGTGTCTTCAGTTATGTCTTTTTCTTTTGTTAATACTGTTTTTTTGATGCGCTGTGCTCCACTCGCTCGCGCTGCTCGATTAAAATGATAAATGACTTCACACTTTACTAAGTCACTTCTGTGTGAAAGTCTGTGTGGTTATGTCAAGACATATTCCCGTATCAAGTCGATCAACTCCATCTCTTAACATGTGTGGAGGATAAATACCTGCAATGTGAAACACCGCACCGATCTTACGATCTTAACATGAGCAGAGGTGAGAGCCATTATGTCAGCACTGGACTTAGTTGAAACCACAGGCAGTCAGGCAGCATGAATCAATACTGAAGTAATGGGGTTGATCTTCCTCAACCCTACCCTACCTCTCCTATTTCTTCAAACAGCCCTAATCTCCCCTCTACTTCAGCTATCCACTTCCTTCCTTCGAACACTATTCCTCCCGCTCTCTCCCAACCTCAATCTCTTTCCTTTCCTCTCCAACCCTCCGCTTCATGTTCCATCCCTTTTCAACCTGCAAACTCCCAACTTATTCATCATTCCTTCTTGCCCTCTTCCTCACTCCCCCGCCCCACGTACTCACCAACACAAACCCCACCCAGCACGTACCCACTCCCACACCAGTTTCTGCCTCATGCCCCTTATTCACCCTTTTTTCAGCCATGCCCCTTCCTCCACCAAATAACGCTCTGGCACTAAAACCACCCCAAGTCTTCCATGCAGCAAGAAACACTCTGGTTACTAAAGTAACCCCGAGGAGAGAAACGGAAATGTTATAAGTTGATTTAATCCATGTATGAGGATTTTGTTCAGAAAGCCAATCGTCTGAAAGAGTATGTAAACGGGCCAATAAAATGCTAAATGAATTGGCAGCATCAGCTTGCGCACCTGATGCTTGTTGCAATCAATTTAGCATAAAAGCACGGTGAAAGCAAGATGAGGAAACCTTTTTAAGCTAAAGAGACTGATACCTCAAGCTAAGGAACAATTATTATGGCGATGCAATATAGCATTTCCTTTCCCCTCCTCTGGGAACGAGGGTTACTTCAGTAACCAGAGCGTTCCCATTCGGATGGTGAACTTCAATGCTATAAGAGGATTTAATCCACATAAAGGAAAATGTCTGGAAAACGCCATAATGACTGCACCTTACGTTCACCTCCGATGAGAGGATAGCCGGGCATAGCATGAGCGCTCCTGCATCATGCGCGGCTCCTGCGCGGCCTTCCAACGTGATCCTTGGCCCTTACTTATCCCACTTCAAAGAAGATTTACAAATTTAGATATATTTTTCAGGAGCCACAAGCGTCTAGATAATTTCTAGGAAAAATATGTTGGGAAAGTACGTTGGGAAAGCATGCAGTCCCGATTGGGAGGATGCTGCGGAGGTCACCTGCTACCCAAATGGGGTGATATGATGACAGAATGTATAGACTAGCCCTGAGAAGGGGGAGTATGCATATAATAAGATGGTTAGCGAAGAGGGAAGACACGGGTCCGCCTGTGAGGGGGGACTGCACTGTGGCTGAATAAGCATATGGAATTGCCTAGTGGGGATTACGCATAGCGGGCACCTATACCCAAATGCGGGCTGACCAGAGGGCAGATCTACAACGTAATATGCCAGCGAATGACTCCTCCACTAAGTCAGTGCTGGGAGCCTTGGAGGAATCTGCATGGCTCACCTAAGTGGGAAACTTTACTGACAGAGTAAAAGTATGTATCTCCGTGTTCGAGAGAATGGCGCAGCAAGCGTGCTACAACACCTTAACCGAGTTGTTTCCTCAATCACCAAGGGTTACCTAATACCCTTGAGGAAACTGGCTCCACTCGCAGATTGTAAAACTTTTGCAAATGTATTAGGTGTCGCCCAGCCCGCAGCTTTACAGATGTCTGTTAGAGAGGTGCCGCTTGCACGCAACCAAGAGG
Organism: Danio rerio; assembly: GCF_052040795.2. NCBI lineage: Eukaryota > Metazoa > Chordata > Actinopteri > Cypriniformes > Danionidae > Danio > Danio rerio. Next base: position 64,550,636 of record NC_141023.1, read on the forward strand.
ATGCGATGCTCAGAGTGGAGTGCACACGCACTCCTGGGGGACACGGCTCACCCTGGCTCTGGTAAACTTACTACCTGGTCTTTAAACAGTGTGGTAGAAACCTTGGGCACATATTCCAGAGTACCTGAGAGTAAGCCAGCCCGAATTCCAAGCACGAGCCACTGACCGAAAATGCCTCCAGGTCCCCGAACCTCTTAATCTATAACAACGTGACCGGCAGAGCTGTCTTCAGGGACAGAAATCTTAAAGATACTGAGTCATGTGGTTCGAATAGATCTGAACGCAGGCTCGTGAGAACAAGGGCGAGATCCCAAGAGGGTATAAAAGGGGGCGGGGTGGATTAATTAACCTAGCACCTCTGAGGAACCGGATGATGAGGTTATGCCTTCCCACGGTGCTGCCAGCTACGGCGTCAGGATGAGCGGAGATGCCAGCCATGTAAACCTTGAGTGTGGAGGGCGACAGCCTGCTCTCCAGCTTCTCTTGGAGAAAAGAAAGCACAACGCTGATCTGGCAATTTTGGGGGTCTTCTCTGTGAGAGACGCACCATTCAGTGAATAGACTCCACTTCAGGGCGTAGGCGCGCCTCGTGGAGGGAGCTCTAGCCAGAGCGATTGATATGCCAATGCAACTGGGTTCCTTTCCACGGGCTCGCAGCTGCATGCCCGCAACACACAGCCCCCAGCCCGTGCTGGAAACATCTGTTGAAACAACAACATGACTGAACGCCTGTCCTAGAGGCATTGTGACCTGTGGGAACGAGGGGTCGTTCCAAGCTGGGCTACACAGCTACACAGCGCAGTAACAGGGCAGTTACTAATGTGGACATCATCCTCCCCAACACACACGCAGCAGACTTAGTGGCCTGAAGAGCATAGTCATTTGCGGTGCAGAGCTCCTGAAGCAAGCTTGCGTCATCCCACCCTCATGCAGCTGGGCCAGCGCCTGCACTTGGTAGCACTGGTAGGTGGCCAAAGTTTGCAAGGTGGAAGCAGCCTGGCTCAGACTTGTAAGCTCTGGCTCCAAGGGAGGCGGATAACCTATACTCTTTGGACGGGAGACGAGGTGGACCCCGCCAAGAAGAGGCGCCATGCGGACAAAAATTGACCGCAATGGTGCACTCGACCTGAGGAATCGTTTTATACCCCCCGGCTGCTCCACCGTTAAAGTGGTAAGGGTGGAGTGACACGCAGCACAGGCAGATAAAGGTGCCATTCAGGGCTGCATGAGCCTACTGTGCACCTCCGGGAAGAAGGGGATGAGAGGCTTTGAAGGGTTGGCCCTCTTGTCCTCTACATAGCACCCATCTAGTCGGTCCGGCCGCGGAGCTGGGGGATACGTTTACATACTCTTTCAGACAATTGGCTTTTTGAACAAAATCCCCATACGTGGATTAAATCCACTTATAGCATTAAAGTTCCCCATTCGAAGGGGAACCAGATCCTCTCAAAAATGTCAACTGTTGGCTCCAGGAGCGGACCTCCATCCAACACTTGTCCCTCCCTATTTGGAAATGATATTGCCTTAGATCACCCTCTACAAAACCTCCAACATAGCCCCCAGAACCCCCCAGTCATATCTCACATATTAATCACTTCCATACAGCATACAAAGCAATTTTTCTTGACTTTTCCCTCCTCTCCATCACCTCTTTCATATCCCACCTCTATATCTCCAAAAACATAAAATCCAGCACCATCAGAAGTTACCGAAGCGGGATTCAATACTTCCATAAATTAATTCATGAATCCTCCTCCGATGCCATATATAATTCACAAACCACTCTCCTAATTAAAGGCATCCAGAAAACCCCCCTCCCCCGATCCTAGACTACCCATCACACTCAGCATCCTCACCAAATGCATCCACACACTACGCAAACTTTACCAACCTATCAATACAGCTCGCACCCTCAACGCTATGTTTACCCTAGCCTTTTTTTGGCTTCCTCAGATGTTCAGAAATCACAACCACATGCAAGTTCAACCCCACCATCCACCCTACCATCTCTGATTTGACTTTGCTTGATGAAGAAACCATTTCATTCTTCGTCAAACAGAGTAAAACAGACCAAATTCGCAAAGGCCACTCTATTTACATTTTCAACCTACCATCTCCCACCCACCCCTTCCAAACCCTCCTAGCATTACTACAGCTTAGGACATCCCAAGACCCTAATCCTTTCTCCCCACTCTTTACCAATGATTCTAATCGCCCAGTAACACCTCAAAGAAATACTACGCTTATCAGGCATTCCCCCGATTTATTCTCCAGCCATTCCTTCAGAATCGGAGCCGCCACTACAGCAGCTCACAACAGGCTTTCCCAAAATCAGATCTATGCTCTCGGCCTCTGGTTGAAGATTGACTGATGGTCTGCCATTAATTTTTACACTAGTGATTTTTCTGTGCATGTTAATATTTGTACTTACAGAGCTCTTCTGCAGTTCCTCACAGCAGGCAGTAGTCTCAATCGGCCTTCGCTTGATTTCATGTTGTACTTTTTAATGTCTAGCACATCCAATACCTCTTCTGACATCAGGATCAGGTTTGCCAAAGTTGAGCATTGTGCAAGAGAAAGACATTTACTTTGTTTTTCAGAATTTAACAACAATTGCACTTTTTCAACAAAAGAATTATCCTTCATTTCAATCAAGCAGTGTGAGAGATTCATCCATCTTTCAGGACTGATGTTTTTTTGACCTCGTTTGAGATTTTGGATTATTGTCTTGATGATCTCTGGGTCGTTCTCTGTGTGTTTCAGCAGATCCTGTAAGAGTCTCTGATTGGACTCCAGTAAGATACCATGAAGAAATCGCAGAAAAAGATCCAGGTGTCCAGTTTTACTCTTTAAGGCTTTATTCATTGCTCCCTTCAGAAACACATCCAGAGAAACACTCTCACTCTGAGTTCTGTGTTTCCCTGTCAGGAACATCTTCATCACCTCAGTTTTCTTGTGTAAATAGCAGTAAAACACATACAGTGCTGCAAAACACTCCTGAAAGCTCAGATGAACAAAGCTGTAAACCTTCCTCTGATAAATCACAGATTCCTCTCTGAAGATCTCAGTGCAGATCCCAGAATACACTGAGGCGTCAGCGACGTCTATCCCGCTCTCAATCAGGTCCTCCTCGTAGAACATCACATTGCCCTTCATCAGCTGATTGAAAGCCAGTTCAGCAAGTTTCACAATCACGTCTCTGTTGGACTGCAGGAGTTTCTCTGGATCTCTCTCTTCATACTTCTGCTTCCTCATGTGTGTCTGAATCAGCAGGAAGTGGATGTACATCTCAGTCAGAGTTTGAGGGATTTCTGCTCTCAGATCTTCTTTCAGGATGGTTTGAAGCACAGTGGCTGAGATCCAGCAGAAGACGGGTATGTGGCACATGATGTGGAGGCTTCTTGCTCTTCTGATGTGGGAGATGATTCTGCTGGCTTGATCTTCATCTCTGATTCTCTTCCTGAAATATTCCTCCTTCTGAGGGTCATTGAAGCCCTGAATCTCCGTCACGAGGCTGATGTGTTTTGAGGGGATCTGATTGGCCGCTGCTGGTCTGGTGGTGATCCAGATGAGAGCGGAGGGAAGCAGATCTCCTTTCATGAGGTTTGACATCAACACACTCACTGATGAAGCTTCAGTCACATCAGAAACTTTCTGACAGTCTGAAAACATCAGTGTGATTCTGCTTTCATCCAGACCATCAAAGATGAACACGACTTTACACTCCTCATAAATCTGTGAGTCCAGATGCTGAAGTTCAGGATGAAAGTCCAGCAGAAGTGTGTGAAGACTGTACTGATGATCTTTAATCAAGTTCAGCTCTCGAAATGGAAGCACAAAGATGAAATCTACATCCTGATTGGCTTTTCCCTCGGCCCAGTCCAGAATGAACTTCTGCACAGAGACGGTTTTTCCAATTCCAGCGATGCCTTTAGTGAGAACGGTCTTGATCTGCTCTTTCTCCTCTCTGCTCTTCTCCTCATCTCCTGCTTCAGCTGAAGGGTTAAAGATGTCATTGCAGTTGATTGGAGTGTCTTGGAGAGTCTTGTATCTCTTCTCCATCTGCAGCACCTCATGTTCTTCATTCACTCCTTCACTCTCTCCCTCTATGATGTACAGCTGTGTGTAAATGCTGTTCAGGAGGGTTTGATTCTGCTGGAGTTTCACTCCCTCAAATAAGCTCTCGTACTTGTTCTTCATGATGAACTTGTGCTGCTCTTTCACTCTCTGAAGATCATCATTCACTGGTTGTTGAGACTCAATCTGTATGTATGCCTCTGTTTTATAATGACTGGTGTGTTTTTGATAGGAGGAGGATCTGTAGGACACATAAGACACAATTTGATCTGTTTAAAGACACAGGAAGAACAAGGACACAAATTATAAACATTAGTAATAACCATAGCAACTCTGTGACAATTGACTGAGTCTTACCAAATCTGCCTGAAAGGGGAGGTTCATAATATTGATCAAACAGTGTATTTATACATTTAAATTACTCACATAACTGCACACACATGTAAACAAAGAGAATGTTTATCTAATTTCTGCACAATTTAATAGAAAATGACTCTCTTCTTGTTCATTTGTACACTTTATTTTGCGAATAGCTTGTCTGCGAGTTAGCAAATGACCACTTAATAAGGTGGATAAATCAAGAATTCCCTGCTGTAAGAAAAAATGAGGAGGATGTCTTGAAGAAAAAGAAAAAAGCTTTATTCCCAGGTAGTAGTAACAAAGTACATGGCAGTACCGTGGGTTTTAGTCAAAATGAACCCAGATGATTCTCTGTTCAGAAATTTTATAGACACAGGTCACACTCAACACTGGTGGACCACAGGGCTGTGTGCTGAGCCCCTTCCTCTACTCCCTTTTTTACTCACGACTGCAGGCCCATGAATGGATCCAACACCATCATCAAATTTGCAGATGACACCACAGTGATTGGCATGGCCGGAGCAAGCTGAACTGCCGCTCTAGGCAAAGAACGGTCACGCTGCCCTCAAACCTAAAGTGAAACCGGGGGGTGGGTCTATCCTGCCGCCCTAGACGTGGCTATAACTGAGGCGTGGGTGGCGAGGGTAGTTTAGGGGACGCCGCCCTCTCTATTCTGCCGCCCTAGACGCGGATATAACATAGGCGTGGGTGGCGAGGGTAGCTTCGGGGACGCCGCTGTCTATATTCTGCCACCCTAGAAACGGATATAATTGTGGGCGCGGGTGGCGAGGATAGTTTCGGGGACGCCGCTCTCTCTACTCTGTCACCCTAGACGCGGATGAGGGCGCGGGTGGCGAGGGTAGTTTCGGGGACGCCGCCCTCTCTATTCTGCTGCCCTAGACGCGGATATAACATAGGCGTGGGTGGCGAGGGTAGCTTCGGGGACGCCGCTGTCTATATTCTGCCACCCTAGACACGGATATAATTGTGGGCGCGGGTGGCGAGGGTAGTTTCAGGGACGCCGCTCTCTCTACTCTGCCACCCTAGACGCGGATGAGGGCGCGGGTGGCGAGGGTAGTTTCGGGGACGCCGCCCTCTCTATTCTGCCGGCCTAGGCGGCCGCCTAGGTCGCCTCTATGGAAGCGCCGGCCCTGGTGATTGGTCTAATTAGCAACAATGATCAGACTGCCTACAGGGAGGAGATACAGCATCTGGCCACTCATCTACTCCTTAAAACTACCAGGACCAAAGAGCTCATTGTGGACTTCAGAAAGAGACGAACAGGCTCACATGATCCCAGTCACATAGATGGGATGGCCGTTGAGCCCGTCTCATCCTTCAAGTTCCTGGGGACCCACATCTCACAGGACCTGTCATGAACCACCAACACCTCCAGCCTGGTCAAAAAAGCTCACCAATGCCTCTTTTTCATAAGGAAACTTAAGTAGAACCATCTGTCCTCAGCCGTCTTGGTGAACTTCTATTGCTGCACAATAGAGAACATCCTGACCAAATGCGTCACAGTCTGGTATGGAAGCTGCTCTGTTGCTAAATGTAAGGCACTGCAGTGGGTGGTGAAAACAGCACAACAAATCACAGGGACTCCACTTTCGGCCATTAGGACATCCAGAAGAAACACTGTCTGCGACGAGCATGCATTATTCTAACAGATTCCTTTCACCCTGCTCTGTTTTCTTTTCCTGCCTTCCGGCAAGCACTTCAGGCTCCCCAGGACAAAAACCAGCAGACTGATTTCCCTTTCGAAATCTTACTTACTCCACTTACTCTTTTGCCCCACTCATAATAAAATAAAAATAGAAACTTTACATATTCATTGAACTTTATTACACCAACTAATCTCAAATTGTACATATTCACTGCATACATACATTTGTATATCCCTTTTGATCAACAGATGGTTCTTGAAGACTCACTAACTTGTTAATATGTAAAAAGAATACTACTGTAAAATGTACATTATTTGTTTTAAAGTGAATTGCCCCTGGTTGTAATACAAATTTTTAAATCACTGACCAGCACAGATTTTTGTATATTCTTGTTTAATTAATTATATTATTTTTGTTAAATGTCCAACTCCACATTGTTGTATTCTAGGCGACTGAAATTTTGGGGACTGAAATATGGAGTTAAACATGATACTCACACAGAGTCAGAGTTCACAGGTCCATCACTGAGATCAGGACGGATACCAATGGACTTGTTACTCTTCAAAGACACACAGCTAGATAACAAAGATTCCGCTTTCTTTCTCTTCTTGCTGGATTTACTGAGAAAAAAAAAGTTTTGCAATTGGTAATGTATCTTCCATTAAATTATAATTTATCAACATAAATGTAAAGAGAATTATTTTACAAGTGTAGCTTAAATAAATCATAATTTTAGATACTTCATTTTGTTTTCATTTACCCATGATTAGTTATATATTTAAGTTTAAAGGTAAAACACATGGCTTTCAGCCATTTTGATGCGAAGCACCAGCTAAGTATATACATATATACATTTAACGTGTCACATGTCACCATCCTGTGACAATTAATCACCATTAAACAAGGTCCAAATAGGTTTTCAAGATACATTTTACACTTTACAGAAATTTACTCACAAACATTTTCATAAATGTCACATCATGTCAAGTTTCACAACAGCATATAGTGATGCATGATACTCACACAGACTCAGAGTTCACAGGTCCATCACTGAGATCAGGACGGACACCAATGGACTGGTCACTCTTCAAAGACACACAGCTAGATAATAAAGATTCCGCTTTCTTTCTCTTCTTGCTGGATTTACTGAGAAAAAAAAGTTTCACAATTGGTAATGTATTCTCCATTAAATTATAATTTATCAACAGAAATGTAAAGAGAATTATTTTACAAGTCTTGCTTAAATAAATACATAATTTTAGATACTTCATTTTGTTTTCATTTACCCATGATTAGTTATATATTTAATTTTAAAGGTAAAACACATGGCTTTCAGCCATTTTGATACCAAGCACCAGTCAGAATTATTAGCCGCCTTTGAATTTTTTTCTTCTTTTTAAATATTTCCCAAATGATGTTTAACAGAGCAAGGAAATTTTCACGTTATATCTGACAATATTTTTTCTTCTGGAGAAAGTCTTACTTGTTTTATTTCGGCTAGAACAAAAGCAGTTTTTTTAATTTTTGCAACACCATTTTAGGGACAAAATTATTAGCCCCTTTAAGCTACATTTTTATCTTGACTGTTTACAAAACAAACCACTGTTATGTAATAACTTGCCTAATTATCCAACCTGCCTAGTTAACCTAATTAACCTAGTTAAGCCTTTCAATGTCACTTTAAGCTGTATAGAAGTGTCTTGAAAATATCTAGTAAAATATTATTTACTGTCATCATGACAAAGATAAAATAAATCAGTTATTAGAGATGAGTTATTAAAACTATTATGTTTAGAAATGTGTTTAAAAAATCTGATCTCCATTTAACAGAAATGAGGGAAAAAATAAACAAGGGGTCTAATAATTCAGGTGGGCTAATAATTCTTACTTCCACTGTATATACTTTTCACATGTCACCTGTCACCATACTGTGACAATTAATCACCATCAAACAAGGTACAAATAGGTCTTTAAGATACATTTTACACTTTACAGAAATTTACTCACAAACATTTTCATAAATGTCACATCATGTCAAGTTTCACAACAGCATATAGTGATGCATGATACTCACACAGAGTCAGAGTTCACAGCTCCATCACTGAGATCAGGACGGACACCAATGGACTGGTCACTCTTCAAAGACACACAGCTAGATAATAAAGATTCCGCTTTCTTTCTCTTCTTGCTGGATTTACTGAGAAAAAAAGTTTCACAATTGGTAATGTATCTTCCATTAAATTATAATTTATCAACAGAAATGTAAAGAGAATTATTTTACAAGTCTTGCTTAAATAAATACATAATTTTAGATACTTAATTTTGTTTTCATTTACCCATGATTAGTTATATATTTAAGTTTAAAGGTAAAACACATGGCTTTCAGCCATTTTGATGCCAAGCTCCAGCTAAGTATATACATATATACATTTCACGTGTCACCTGTTACCATCCTGTGACAATTAATCACCATTAAACAAGGTCCAAATAGGTCTTTAAGGTACATTTTACACTTTACAGAAATTTACTTACAAACATTTTAAATAAACGTCACATCATGTCAAGTTTCACAACAGCAGATAGCTATACATGACACTCACACGGAGTCAGAGTTCACAGCTCCATCACTGAGATCAGGACGGACACCAATGGACTGGTTACTCTTCAAAGACACACAGCTAGATAATGGAGATCTGTGTCCATTTCTACTGAAGATACAGAATAAAAAATAAATAAATCAGTTACATTGGTATATAAAAACACACAAACAGACAAACCATTGCTGCAGCTCGGATACAAGTTTTATTTAAGGAGAAAAGTAAAAAGCACTGCAGTGTTTGGGTGCTCTGTGTTTGTCTGAGGTAATTTTACTTATGTGTATTTACCAAAGTGAGAAGCTGATTTGTTAGTTCTAGTCACGAGAATCGCAGTGCGCTCACGTCATTCTGAAAGGTTTTCAACTTGGTGCGTCTGAAAAAGTCACGTGCCTCTATTGGAAATAACAAACTTTCAGTGTACCTAAGCCAGGCATGTCTAAACTCGGTCCTGGAGGGCCGGTGTCCTGCAGAGGTTAGTTCCAACCCCAATCAGACACACCTGGGCTAGCTAAGCAAGCTCTTACTAGGCTTTCTAGAAACATCCTTGCAGGTGTGTTGAGGCAAGTTGGAGCTAAAATCTGAAGGACACCGGCCCTCCAGGACAGAGTTTGGACATCCCTGCTCTAAGCTTATTTGCGCATGCTCTGCCAGCCACTTTTTAATAAAATCATACCTGTTAATAACAAACTTTTTTTTAATCAATATTGAAAATGGTGTACCATCAATAAATACCGATACCGTTTTATCACGCAACCTTACATGCAATCATTTCTACACTGAGAAAAATTTATGTTAAATAAAATCTTGTATCCATACGTCTGTATTGTGTGTGCAACAGCTCAAAGATTAAAATCCACTGAATCATTGCACGGGTAAAGTTAAAAAGTGTTGTTGTTGTTTTTACATATACTGTGCAACAGCTGTGATTCAGGTGCACGCTGCAGATGCCGCTGATGTGAAAGGCAAATGCTGCTTCTGCACATGCGCTGTGCGTACAATGCTTTAATGCTCTGCTAGCGTGTGCACTGTGATTGTGTTGAGTGGAGTGCCTGCAAGACTATATTTAATTAATTCCCAGTCTTCCAGAGTAATATTTGTAGGTACATGTGACTTTTTAAAGTTTACTCGTATTTAACACGCAGCGTCTTCTTTTTCTGGTGAAATACAGAGCAGTGTAAAGGTATACAGTTGAAGTCAGAATTATTAGCCCCCCCGAATTATTAGCGCCCTTGTTCATTTTTTCCCCAATGTCTGTTTAAAGGAAGGAAGATTGTTTCAGCACATTTCTAATCATAATAGTTTTAATAACTCATTTCTAATAACTGATTTATTTTATCTTTGCCATGATGACAGTAAATAATATTTTACTTCATATTTTTATGACACTTCTATACAGCTTAAAGTGACATTTGAAGGCTTAATTAGGTTAATTAGGATAACTAGGCAGGTTGGATAATTAGGCAAGTTCTATAATGATTGTTTGTTCTGTAGACTAACAAAAGAAAAGCTAGCTTAAAGGGGATAATAATTTTGTCCCAAAAATGGTTTTTTAAAAAAATTAAAAACTGCTTTTATTCTTGCTAAAAAAAAAGTTAAATGCACACACTGTGAGTGAGCTTTGTAAATACATTTTGTGTGACTCAGAGTTGCAGAAAGGCTTGAATTAACTCCACAACAAATACATCAAATAATCATTGGGAAAGTTCTTACTGTAGTATTTCTCACGAGCTTTATGTGGGATCTGCTACCTTCATGTCTGTCACTGTACTGTTTATCTGACACAGCTGGAGATTGAGACACACTTTGAAAGGCATGTGGGAACGGTGGGCAGAGGGAACTAGCATGAAAGGCACAGACAACAAAATCAGCTACACTGTGTTCAGAGCAGAAATGTTCAATATTCCGAAAGGTATAATAATTAATCGGATGGGTGTTTTGAGCTGATGGGTGTATTTGAAACTTACAGAAACTACAGACACGTACTGGAGGCACAAAAGACCTTGAAAAGGCATAAACTAGGTTCACTTTAAGGTGATAATCCAAAATGTGTCGTGGATGGAAACAGAGATGTGATCAGCTGAGCATAAGCTTCCCTCATTAAATGGAGGGCATGATCTGTTTGGTCAATTACATTTTTTACAATAAAGAATGTGTTTAGCAGAGCAAAGAAATGTATGGAACAAACTGAGGATGAATAAACAATGACAGAATTTCTATTTTTAGTTGAACTATCCATTTTATACATTCAGCAATGTAACAAGAAGAGGCGCACAAACACACAAAATGTTAGTGCTCGGAGAATTAAATGCTAGAGGAAGAAGGGGAGAGGGTTTTTTTGAATTTATTTTTTTAATAGAGAGAAGATTGTTTCTACAGGTGGTTTGTCAATCTCACTCACCAGTGTGAAGCACCCTTTGTAAATGCACGTTTGTTTGTTTGTTTGTTTGTTTGTTTGTTTGTTTTAGATAAGGAGTGATTGTAAAATACTGCATGGTGCAAATGTGCAAAAATTGGTGCAAGTGTTACTTAAAGTGTCCGAGAGATGAAAGTGTGTGTTTTCTACAAGTGGTTAGTCAAACCCATTTACTACATGATACTCACACAGACTCAGAGTTCACAGGTCCATCACTGAGATCAGGACGGACGCCGATGGACTGGTTACTCTTCAAAGACACACAGCTAGATAATGGAGATGCTGCTCTCTGAGTCTCAACAGAGGCTTTCTGCTCTCTCTCCTCAAATGCACTCATTTCATTTATTTTCCTCCTGACACATTTGAGATTTGATTTTAAGCCTGTTTTTGGAAAGAAAAATACATGAATTATACACCCTTTAATATTTGTAATACTAAGACTTTTTTTGTAACATACATGACGTGCTAATTTCTTTAGCACTTCAAGATTTTAAATACAAATATTATTTTTTTATTATTTATAAATACTTTGCCACAAAATAAGACTGCAATACTTTAGGCTGCGATATTTGAGATTTATTCAATTTCTTGTCGGCTTAGTCACTTTATTTATCCGGGGTTGCCACAGCGGAATGAACCGCCAACTTATCTAGCACATTTTTACACAGCGGATTCCCTTCCATCCGCAACCCATCTCTGGCGGAGTATTTGAGATATAAATTATAATATAATATATGCCATAAGTATGTCTGATGTGGTGTGTGTTTTAATTTACATGTGTGCACCATTTAAAACTGTAGTGTTTCAGCATCTCAGAACTCGGGTCACAGACAGAACAAAAAAAACTGTACAAACACTATCTCTGTATATGCTGTAAGTTTTACATATAACGTTAGGCATATATGGAAATCCGTAAACATTGCTTATAATATAGACTAGAGGTAAAGTTGGTTTTATATTTGCCTATTCAGACTTTCTCAACAACACAATCTAAAGAGAGAAATTATTAGTGGCCAATGACTATCAAAGTACATTGAGGTAAAGTTAGTTTTATAGTCACACATTCAGACTTTTTCCCTAATAATATAATTTCACTTTTTTTTTTTTTTTTTTTTGCAACTCCTGAATGGTGAAATCATACAAGCAGTCAATGATTATCAAAGAACAACATTGTTTACAGTCAAATAAATAGTGCTAATGTTTTCAAGTCATACTTGCATGTGATTTCAGACCCAATATTCAAAGTACCATGGTAAACAATAAATGGAGCATGTCACAAGTGAATGAATGTGTGAATATAAAACCAACTTTACCTAATTCAAAGTACATTGTTCACAGAGTCAATAGCCCCTTTCACACATACAGACCTTTCCGGAAAATGTTGTATGTGTGAACAGGTCCTTTTTGAAAATACCGGTAAATTCGTTCTGGCTATTTTCCGGAAAGAGAAGTTGTAACATTACCGGCAATTTTCAGTAACGTGAAAAATCAGAGTTAGTCTGTATGATATTCAAGCTATGAAACTTTACAACGAACTTACTGTAACATGTAAAGGATTTTGTTTTGTTCTTACATCTTTAGAATCCCGAAATGGCGTCGGTTCACTCGACACGACTGCTTTCGGTTTCGCTCTGTGAAAAACAGGTAGCCTATAAGTTCTTCCGCAAAAAATGCTGATGACGTTATGACGTTTCACCTGGCAGTGCGTGCTCGCTCCCGCAGAGTGACGCCAAAAATCAATTCAGGAAAAATAAATTCACGCTTAGATATTTAGTTTGAGTTACTTGATTTGTTGCCAATAAAGCCCTTGCTCTCTCTCAGTTCAATTCAATAATTGTTTCATATATATATATATATATATATATATATATATATATATATATATATATATATATATATATATATATATATATAGCTAGCAAAAGACAGTATTTGATGTTACATTTCTTGGCTATAGGGCTTTTTCAGATTTAGGCTGGTATATCTTTCATTTTTCTGTCCAGCTTAATTTGGTAATTGCTCTATAACAGGGGTCACCAATCACATTCCTGGAGGTCCGGTGCCCTGCAGTGTTTAGCTCCAACTCGCCTCAACACACCTGCCTGGGTGTTTCAAGTATACCAAGTAAGACTTTGATTAGCTTGTTCAGATGTGTTAGATTTGGGTTGGAGTTAAAATCTTTAGGACACCGGACCTCCAGAAACAAGTTTGTTGATCCCTGCTCTATAATATTGAGTCTGGACTCTGTGAAGGCCATTTCATGACTGTTAGTGCTTGTGTTTGGTTTTCTCTCCAAATATGATTACATTGCATTAGCTTGTGTGTTTGGTATCATCATCATGCTAGAAAAATTAACAATTATACTTTACAATGTAATGAATTAATTAAGTCTGTACTTTTCAGCATTTATTGACCAAAAAAAGAAAACAACTCTTACCTTTATTTTCTGGTTGTATGTAAAAAAAAAAAAAAAAAAAAAAAAAAAAACCCGCAGAAAATGTTCACCATCACTTAAAACAACAAATGTAACAATACGTGGCTCAAAAATTATGCCTGAGAATGTTATAAAGGTAACACTTTATAATAACTACACACCATGAACCATTTATTAAGCATTAGCAAACCACTAATTCATTATCGGTTAAGCAATAACTCTACATCAATTCTCATAAGCAGTTTATAATTATATAATTATAAAACAAATGCTTTATATTTGACTTATAAGCTCATTTAAATTTGCTAAACGGTTGTACTTTCATACTCTAAGGAAAAAAATATTACTAAATTAAGTGATGCATCATTTACAAAGCAGTTATTTAAGCATAGTTGGTGTGTTTTTTTAAAGATCATTCAGAATGCGTAAGTAAATGATTAATAAACTATTGAAATTATATTTATATATCTTATTATTTTGCATATGCAGTGCATCCAGAAAGTATTCATAGCTCTTCACTTTTTCCACATTTTTTATGCATTCTCTGGTCTTGAAAGTCTCCCGAGTCCAAAAGTCAAGAATTGATGTTATTTATAACTTGATTGTATGAGCTACCTCACAAAAGTGCTCTGTTTGTTAACAGAGTTGTTGAATGTTAAAATAAGGTGAATTAAATATAAAAATAAGGAACATCCTTGGATCTGTTTCTTCGCTCTTCTTTATTCTTTTTTATATATTTTAGAAATATCGGATCGGGTTTCAGCATTAGCAGATACTCAAAAGTAAACGACTCGGACTCGAGGACTAAAAAATGATCGGGGCATTCCTAATTCCTAATTAAGGGCATGTCTGAATACACTTTTGCTCTTTTAAGGATGGAAAAATACAGTTTGTGCCCCAGCACATGGTTGTGCTTATTCTCTTAATGAGTTCTAGGTGTGTTTTGAGCATAATGTGCAATAAACCAATCAAGAGTCTCCTCTCACATTCCCTTTAAATAGGTGCATTTGCTATTTACATGGCAGACTTTGTTAGTGTAAAAACTGAACGCTTAACTAGCGAGAAAACAGCCTCCATTAAGCCTCTTTACTTTACTTTTACTCTTTACTCCTTTACTTTCATGAAGAAAACAGTGTTGTACGCAGTCCACTGAAGACATCCATTAGCCTATGCATTTAATTTCCTTTGTTAAGCGCAAAGATTTGTTTCAAAACTATTTCTAAATTCAGGTTTAATTTCAAGCAAACAAATAAATGAACAATAATAACGAAGTGTGGTCAAAAAACCACACACGTCCTGTTCTTATGCCCCATATGGTGATGCATGTCTCCAAAACCCCACAGATGGACAAATCGTAACTTATTTATAATAAAACAAATATAAATATGCTTAAAATAAAAAATACTGTTAATAATAATAACATTATACTAATGCAAATGATCATGAATGACCTGGAAAAAGGCATGAAGGCTGTGTTTTTTTATATTTATGTAGAAAATAATAATATTTGTAACATTTTAATCCTTTAATTGTTTTCATATGTAAAGATATTTATGTTGGCTTGAGAAAGCCAATATACTGTTATACTACTCTGTCCTTGAAAACAAACGTATCTCCTCCTAGGCCGTTCATGCCACAAGGCTCAAATGTGGTCAAAATGTGCCTTCTGCATTCAAGATTGTTGCTATATCTCCTCATGCTTATAAGACTTATCGTTTTTTTAATAAAAAAATGTTAAATATTAAATTTTTATAATCCGGGCATATAAAAAAAAATTATACAAGTCCCAAAATTGGCCAAAAGCTGTATTTAGATGCGTTAGATTTTGTTGCTTTATCTTTAAGGTTTATCAGACTTATAGTTTTCCAATAAATATTTTTTAAGCATTTTTTTCTCAAAATATGGCAAGCCAGTTTTGACTTAAACTCCATGTTTTACTGATATGGCAAGCCATCTTTGCATGTATCACTTTCACACTTAATTAATTAATTAAGCATTGTATTTTCAAAAAAATACGGCAAGCCATTTTTACATAATGTTCATTCTCTAAATCCCTTTATTAATCAGGAGTCACCACAACGGAATGAACCGCCAACTTATCCAGCATGTTTTACACAGCGAATGCCTTTCCAGCCGCAACCCAACACCAGGAATACATAATGTTCAAGTCCAGTTTTTGACACTCATAAAGACTGTCATAGAAACATCGGGGTTGATTAAGATCACTCATATTGCCAAGAAGCTTTGACGTATCATCACTAACCTGTCAAATGTCCCCATAGCAATAAAACAGTATAACCTAGCAACCATTTAAAAATAGCAATATCTCTACATCAGAACATCTTAGGGACCTGGGCATTGGCTTGTTTGACTCATGCTAGCAAATGGGACTTCCTGTGTACTATGCATGGTAACAATGATAATGGAAGCCAAGTGCTAATAACAATTAGCTACATGCTATGAATGATTATCTAAATGCAATAACATATGCTAGGAATGCCTACTAAGTATTAGCATTTGATCAAATATGTACACGAGCATTGCCATTTAGCAACTGCTTAGCAACCACCTAACAATGCCATAAACGTTTTAGCAACTGCCTAGCAACCACTTAGCAACCGCCGCCGTGCTTCCTGTAAACTGCCATTCCCAGTCCTAGCGCAGTCACGTTGGCTTTTCTCAAGCCAACATCAAAGTTTATCAATGAACTTTGGGTTCTAGTTGTGTATTGCTGTTCATCCTGTGTGTATTAAGCAGTGTGTAAGCGTTTGGACCTGCATAGGCCCATAACTAACACGCTCTGCGCTGGACTTTAGACCTACTTTCAGTTGGTCAATGGTGCGGTCTATTTCAGTTCATCAAAATAGCAACATGACAACAATGCGCCTTAACACACCTCCTTTTTAGACCAACACCTATGAGTCCACAAGTTGGGTCAAATGGATTTGCGATTTAGACAACCAGGCGCAAAATGGAAAAATTAGGGTTGCACTGGTCAGAAAATAGCATTAAATCGCACCAAACACATCTTGCCCCTTATTGTGCCAGGTGTATGACAGAGCCCATTAAAACGATCGTCTGTAGATTCACAATAATAAACAGGAGTTAAAAAACTCACATGTACATTAATTCTGACAGGACATTAAGGCAGTGTACAAACACAAAACCAACAGGAAACGGGAAGTGAATCTGTTTCACAAGCAGCAGAGTGTTTAATACACATCACAGCAAACACAAGAGAGAAGAAATGACATGAGTAAGAAAACTTTCATAGGTTTATAGACTCTGTGTGTTATTAAATGTGACACAGAGACACTGAAGATTTATAACCGAGTCTAAATCCAGCGTGGAGTGTGTCGGTGAATGTGGTGTTGATTATGTGTAATTGTGTGAGCTTATCAGACACCCTGTAGAAGGACAGAGAGCCGCTCGACTCGTCCACAAACACTCCTACTGTCCTGCTGGAGTCTGGATTAACGGAGATATCGGTGCGTTCATTGTTGTGATTGACAGAGAATAACTGATCAGTGCAAAAGAGACTCCAGGACTGATCATTACGTCCAAACACACAGTCATCAGTCCCTCCTTTCCTCTTGATTCCTTGATAACACACTGCTATTTCAGCAGATGATCCGCTCCATTGAGCCTCCCAGTAACAGCGTCCGGTCAGACTCTCTTTACACACAACCTGAGGATTGATCTCATCAAATCTGTCTGAATGATCAGGATAAGACCGACTCCATTTCCGTCTCACACGCGTCACCGTTCTGTTCTCCTCAGAGAGAACGAGATTGTTGTTTGCTGTGTTTGGATCCAGTGTGAGTTTGCAGGCATCTGAACACAAGAACACACACATTACAACATTTACGACAAACTACAAACTCTACACATGTGCGTGTGAGAGACTTACATTTGTGCAGTGTTGATACAGTCCTGAATCCTCCTCCATGTTCCACACTAGAACACAACCACATACACACTTACATTCTGCTCAGACATTATAAACATAAGATGGGATTCTGCGTTTTTTGGTTTGTTTGTATAACGCGCGTGTGTGTGTTTGTGTGTGCTATAACAGAGACAGTGTGTTTTATTTCTCAAATGCTTAAATTTGACCTGGTCAGATTGGGATTGTTGTTTTTTTTTTTAATTATTATAAATGCTGCTTAAAACCCTAACAAATATAATATTAAAATATTACACAACATGTATTATTCTTTATCTATTAACATAAGATCTAACGGCTGTGAACAAGTCTATTTTAATAATTTTATATTAATGTAAAAGAATAAGACGAAGCACATTAGGAGATCAATCATGATCAGACGGAGGGCTTAATGAAATGAAATTTATTAAAACATTTCTTTAAATGTAATTTATTAAATTTTGTATAATTTGAACTACTGAAGGTACTGAACCTAAAACTATATGAAATAAGAGTTCGAGTTTGGTAGTAAAGAAACTACGGGCTGATAATCACTAATTAGGAAAATATCTCAGAGTCAGGTGCAAGAAACAATCACACCCTGGCTCAGGCAGCAGCAAATGTGTAAAAGCCTCCTAAATGTAGGGAGAGAAACGTGGAGTTGAACATGATACTCACACAGAGTCAGAGTTCACAGCTCCATCACTGAGATCAGGGGGGAGACGAATGGAGCGGTTACTCTTCAGAGAGACACAGCTAGATAATGGAGACGCTGCTCTCTTTCTCTTCCTGATGGGGATAGAATGCATACCAGAAATTTAAAGTGTAATATAGATTATTGTTTCAAGTGTAGCTTTAATTTGACAGAATATATCTTTGATGCGAGGTATCCATTTAATTATACATGTTGGAATTTTGAACTCTACTTGACTAATTCCTGTAACCAATAAATCATTTCATCAGTCTTTAACAAATTAACAGGTTACACCGTTTTACAGTGTCACAGAGAGTTACTCTCAAGTAACTTAGCAGATAGTTGTGTAGCTAGATGATACTCACAGCTGAGAGTTGACAGCTCTATCACAGAAAAATGACCCACTCATTTCACAGAGTTTAGTTTCCCTTTCCTCCATAAACATACTAATTTCATTGGATTTTTGTTTATTTCTCCTCGTGCTGCATTAGAGACTTGATTTAAGGCCTGTATGTGGAGAGAAAAAACATGCATTAGTTTAACAAAATGTGTAATTCATGTTAATAAATGATTTGGGTTTACCCGATTATTTTATTGGGCTCCATATAAGCAAAGAGGAGCTGTACTGTTTAAAACATAGGTCTTAAACTTAATTCCTGGAGAGCCACAGCTCTGCAGTTTTTCTCCAACCCTAATCAAACACAGCTAGCACTACTAATAATAATAATAATTTTGTTCATTATACATTTATTAACATTTTTTAAATGTTTAAATTCTAAATTCAGACATTGTTTTTGTTGTTTTATTAGGCTGGCTTGTGTAGCAAGCCAGACTATTGTTATCCTATTTTTCTTCTGAGACTAAAAATTAAACTCTATCTCCTCCTAGAGCTTTCAAGCTATGACCACCAAACTCACACCAGACCTCCAAACTGCCCTGACTCGGGTTGCTATATCTTTTCTGACTGATCTGACTTTCGGTTTTCCGAAAAACTTCCTGGGACCGTCGGAAAAATCCCATTAACTTAAGATTGGACCAAACTTTCTGACCTCATAACTCTGCATCAGACTGTCCTACAGACTTCTAACTGGGCTCATTTAACTCAGACTACCTAACTGCCAATAACTGATGAGCGTTTAACTTTCTGGCCACACCCTAGCAACCACTTTTGGGACCCTAGAAACTGTCCCATAGACTTCCATTATAGAGGTTCAGATTGATATTGTCATGCTGCAGTGTGATAGAAACATGTGTTGCTTTTAATTGTTTATACTGGCAAGAAGCTTTGATACACCATCAGTCTAAACTGTCAATCAACTCCATAGCAACAAAACAGACTAACCTAGCAACGATTTAACAGCAGCTATATCTTAGTATCAGAACATCTCAGAGAAGCGGGGGTTGGCTTGTTTGACTCATGCTAGCACACCATCTTTCTATCTATCTGTCTATCATGCTAGTAACATGCTAATTCATGCTAGAATCATGCTAGTAACATGGTAGTCTATCTATCTATCTATCTATCTATCTATCTATCTATCTATCTATCTATCTATCTATCTATCTATCTATCATCTTTTCATACTTTTTAAAACTGTTTAAACTAAATAAACTATTACCATCAGACTTTCACAAGGCAGCCTCAAAGTTTGTCCTCAAACTTTAAGAATCTAGTTGTTATTGTTATTATTGACATTGTTATTATTTTGCCACATTATTTAAAATATGTGGCTAAGAAATAGATATTAACCTTTTTTTTTTTTTTTTTTTTTTTTTTTAGTGGGGCCAGTGAAAATTTTGGCAGGGCAAGTAAAAACCTCAACCACTGGCCCGATTGGCCCAGTAGAAAAAAATCCTTAGCGTTGAACCCTGCAGTCTAATAAAAATGTGGAATATAGCTTTTCCATTGAAGACCAAGAATTCAATATGCATTGTTTATTTATATCATAAGCAATATTGAACTAAATTTAATGAATGGGATAGCCCCTTAAGATGTATCAACTCGTTTTCGAGGGGGTCCCTAATATGTAGAATTATGTGTTGGCAATCAATCCACATGTAAGAACAGTAGCCATCTATCAATGCAGGATTGTGCAATTATTTAGCAAGAGCCTTTATTTTAACGTGATAACCTAGTCTTTTCAAACTTAGTTAAACTAACTAGTCTGTAAAACGGTTTCAAGCCATTAAATCTATGAAAGGGATTAAAATACTGGAAGTCCACTTTGCAATGTCAGTGCATAGCAAGCTTTACTGCTGTGGCTGCTGTTACAGTACATGGTGCTCAGCTGTATAGCTCTGATTAACTAAGTAATGACATATGACTGGCAGAAGATAATGTGTTATCTTGTAAAATGTGCACTCAGACCCACGGCTCTGTTAGCTCACATAGAAGACTTATAAAGCGAAGATGTTTGTAAAAAATAAAAGTGCGCTTCACTTCAAGGCAGTTTTGTTATCTTGAATGTTGTTTTAATAACCTTCAGGGTGAGAGGTATATGCCAATAACATTCAGATTCTAAATGTTTATCAGTTAGCAACAGAATGCTGGGTCTCAGATATAAGTGAGCAATTCTAGCATTATGGATGTGACATGTTCAGTAAAAACTCCAAATTCACATGGAAAGTATGTGTTAACATTATATTGAAACATGTTTATATTGTTCAGAACAACTAACCACAGAATTACTGGAGCAGAAAAATATCAATCTGTAAACATGTTTATATTTTAAATGAGGAAAATAAGCATGCATTACGGATGTGAACAAAAAAGTCAGCGAGTTTAGAGTATGCAACATACTTTGTAGAAATTCTGTGAATTAAACTGCACAACCCAAAATAAATAATGATCATCAAAAGGATACAGTTCTCTCTACAGAACAAAAATGATTGACTTTATTTTATTTAATATTTTTGCATTTATGAGGGAAAAAAAGTGTTGTTATGGATGTGACACCTCTCCGTTATGGATGTGACCGATGTGAAATTGCCACTTGTGTGACTTTGGCAAGTCAAATATAATAGTTGGAAAACATTGACAGAGACATTTTTGAGTATTTCTAAAGTGCTGTAAAATACTTGCTTGCACAACAAGCTTTGTTTTTTTTTTTCATAGCAAGGTTGACATTTGCATGGAATTGCTCAAGTGTATTGTTATTAAGACTGAGAGTATTTATGTTATTTTATTGCATAATATAATTCAACTCTTACATTTACAAAGCTCCTTTACACACTGGACCATTATTCATTTATTTCCACCCTTTTTACAGGACGATCACAAATGCAAGAGGCTGAATTTATTATTTTTTTTTTTTTGCAATTATTAAATATTGTGTGAGCACACATTTTACTACAAAAATTCCAGGACTTTCAAGTCATTTTTCATGACGTAACCCTGCTGAAAAAACAGCTTAAACCAGCATAGGCTGGTTGGCTGATTTTAGCTGGTCGACCAGCCTGGTTTTAGAGGGGTTTTGGCCATTTCCAGGCTGGTTTCCAGCCATTTCCAGCCTGGTCTTAGCTGGTCAGGCTGGGAGATGACCAGCTAAAACCAGCTTGACCAGTTAAGACCAGGCTGAAAATAGCTGAAAACCAGCCCAAAACCCCTCTAAAACCAGCTGGATTTTTTTAGCAGGGAATGTTTCATGTAATGTTTATTAAAAATGCAGATTCAAATTTATTACAGCATAGATTCATAAAACACACATCAATCTATTTAGTTTGAATTTTTTTTTTTTTTTTTTTAGATTTATGTCAAATTAATTTAGATAAGGCTTACACAGCATTCATAATGTGAGACCATGTTTTTGGACAAGAACAGAGAAGACAGGCAACTAACCTATATTAAAGTTTACCGATATTTGTTAAGCTAAACTCCATGACTTTTGCAAAACTTTGTGGGTTTTTCTAAAACTTTTCCAGGATTTCCATGACCGTATGAGCCCTGTGTGAGGCTATTATTGTGTTATTTATTGAGGTTGATTTTATATCCACACATTCATTCAGTAAAAACTTGTGACACGCTCCCTACAGTATATTGTTTACCAAGGTACTTTTGAATATTGGGTCTGACATCACGCAAGTATGATTTGAATTATTTTGTTTCCCTTTTTGTTTAAATCCCCTCAAGCCATTAAATTCAGCAAAGCTTACCCTGCTGAAAAATCCAGCTTAAACCAGCCTAGGCTGGTTGGCTGGTTTTAGCTGGTTGACCAGCCTGGTTTTAGAGGGGTTTTGGCCATTTCGAGGCTGGTTTCCTGCCATTTCCAGCCTGGTTTTAGCTGGTCTGGCTGGAAAATGACCAGCCAAAACCAGCTATGTCCAGCTTAAACCAGGCTGGTCAAGCTGGTTTTTGCTGGTCATTTTCCAGCCTGACCAGCTAAGACCAGGCTGGAAATGGCTGGAAACCAGCCTGGAAGTGTCCAAAACCCCTCTAAAACCAGCCTGTTCGACCAGCTAAAACCAGCCAACCAGCCTAGGCTGGTTTAGGCTGGATTTTTCAGCAGGGTAGAGATACAAAAAGTAAACACAATTTTAAAGCAACATTATCATCTAATAAAAATAAAGTTAGACCCAGCAAGATTTCGTTGGCGAGCAGTGTTGTAGCTCACGTGAATAAGAAAAAAAAGTTATCAATACTCACAAAATCCGATGAAACGGTGAG
Source organism: Danio rerio (assembly GCF_052040795.2). Taxonomy (NCBI): domain Eukaryota; kingdom Metazoa; phylum Chordata; class Actinopteri; order Cypriniformes; family Danionidae; genus Danio; species Danio rerio. The sequence continues at coordinate 64,573,466 of NC_141023.1, forward strand.
GTTTACAAACACAGTACCAGTTCAGGATGAGAACGAGATGAGATTAGCGAACTCCACACGTCTCTGACACCCAACAGCGCTCTAATGGAGTTGAATCCTCCGTTCAAAACACTGACGTCCCACACGCTCGTCTTCTTTTTCTTCTTCTTGTGAGTTTTATTGGTGGTTGGCATACAACTTCTAGGTGCATTACCGCTACCTGCTGGTGAGGAGAAATATACGTTAGATGGACGGAATGCGTCAAGCGCCGCCTTCTTGCTACAGGGTAGCGCTCCTTTGAAATGAATGCGGGACCAAGGTACAGTTGAGGACTGTGGCCATCCAAAGCCAGAGATATACCCATATACACATATATCTATGATCGGGAGTTTTCCTGGATGTTAGTATGTATTTTTTTTTTCTAAATACGAAAATTATAATTTTACATCACTTTTCTACATTGACGGATCAGTGACCGCACGGGCATTCCTGACAAAAAGCTTGTGTTTGTGTACAGAACTGTAGCCCTGGTAAATCTGATCTAATCATGTCCTGAAACACACCTCCTCTCCTGCTTTCACTTCTCATACTGACGGAGGGAGCGATTCGTTTGTGAATGAATCCCCCGAACGACTCGTTCACTAGCCGGGAAGTTGCTTTGCCTTATGGTGAATGCAGTAAGTGACTGTTATCAATAACGTTACCTGATTAGCACAAAAATTCAGATAATACAAAAACAGAAAAAAACTTAATATTACCTATGAAATGTTCTGCCTTTGTGCTTTGTTTTCTTTGTTTGCTCGTTACTACACCTGTAGACAGCGCTAAAGTACAGCATCTTCACGTAGTAACACTGTCTTGACTAGTGCGGTTGAATGACATTTGTCCTTGAGCACTGTACCAATGTGGCGGCGCTATTGACGCATGCTCAGGGTTTCTATGCGATATCTAGTGTATGTATCTATGCCTACAATCCATCTTCAAAAAAAAAAAAACATACACAAGTTCTATCTAGATTATTTTATCTAATTTAGACATTAAAAAAATAAAATACAAATTCTATACAATCATCATCTGGCTTGTTTTGTAGTACTTTAACCAATTAAAAATTCATTTAAACTCTTCGAAATTCTTACATTTATCTTTAAAATAAATACTTTCCTGCTGTTGTACTAGTTTGTACATTTCATAATAAAGTGCTCTACTGTTTCTTCTTGCCCACAATAATCACATTTTAAAGTCTGATGTTGTTTCATCATGTACTGTTGAGTCCTGTATGTCCAAATCTAATTCTTGAAATTATACTCTCTTCCCTCCTACTTCTACTTGTTATTCTTCCATTATCCACATTTATTTGTATATTAACCACCAACTTATCGGCACATTTTTACACAGCGGATGCCCTTCCAGCTGCAACCTATCTCTCGGAAACATCCACACACACATTCACACACACTACGGACAATTTAGCCTACCCAATTCACCTGTAGGGGAAAACTGTGGGGGAAACCGGAGCACCCGGAGGAAACCCACGCGAACGCAGGGAGAACATGCAAAACTGAAAACATGCACGCCAACTGAGCCGAGGATCGAACCAGCGACCCAACAACCTTCTTGCTGTGAGGCGACAGCAAAACTTACTGCGCCACTGCGTAGCCATACTTTTGATTATTGGTATTTTATTATTTTAACTAAATTTGTTAAATATTAAAAGTTAGATAGAAACAACGTTTGGAAATAACATTCTGTTAAATAAATAAATAAATAAATAAATAAATAAATAGTTTTAAAAATAAAAGGGTGAAGCGGTAGCGCAGTGGGTAGCACGTTCACCTCACAGAAAGAAGGTCGCTGGTTCAAGCCTCGGCTGGGTCAGCTGGCATTTCTGTGTGGAGTTTGCATGTTCTCCCCGTGTCCAAACACATGTGGTATAGGTGAATTGGGTCTGCTAAAATGTACCGTAGTGTGTGTGAATGAGTGTGTATGGATGTTTCCCAGTGATGGGTTGCAGGTGGAAGGGTGTCCGCTGCATAAAACATATGCGTGATAAGTTGCCGGTTCATTCCACTGTGGCGACCCCAGATTAATAAAATGACTAAGCCAAAAAGACATTGAATGAATGAAAAATTCAATGTTGTATGTACATGTTGTTCTCCACTAGATGGCGCCACGTTTCTTACAAATAAGTTCTCTAAACCGACACTGGCTGATGGCAGATTTTAGTTCTTTTTAGTGTAGATCTGTCTCTGTGTCTAACCTATGATATATATATATATATATATATATATATATATATATATATATATATATATATATATATATATATATATATATATATATATATATATATATATATATATATATATATATATATATATATATATATATATATATACAGTCGTGGACAAAAGTTTTGAGAATGACACAAATATTAGTTTCCACCAAGTTTGCTGCTAAACTGCTTTTAGATCTTTGTTTCAGTTGTTTCTGTGATGTACTGAAATATAATTACAAGCACTTCATACGTTTTAAAGGCTTTTATCAACAATTACATGACATTTATGCAGAGTCAGTATTTGCAGTGTTGGCCCTTCTTTTTCAGGACCTCTGCAATTCGACTGGATATGCTCTCAATAGCAATCCATTCTTTCATAATCAGTTCTTGGAGTTTGTCAGAATTAGTGGGTTTTTGATAGTTCATCCACCTATGAGGATTGACCACAAGTTCTCAATGGGATTAAGATCTGGGGAATTTCCAGGCCATGGACCCCAAATTTCAACGTTTTGGTCCCGAACCACTTAGATATCACTTTTGCCTTAAGGCACGGTGCTCCATCATGCTGAAAAAATGCATTGATCTTCACCAAACTGTTGTTGGAAGAAGGTGCTGTTGGAGGGTCCCAGATAGCAAAATTTCTCTGGCCCAGCTCTGGCCCACACAATCAGGTTTTGCTTGGCCCACATGCCGCAGTGAATTACGGTACATGACTGGACCAAATCTGGCTTCCAGACAAGGGCCAAACACAGACCATATCTGGGCCAAGTCTCAGCCAAGTTAATAACTCATAACTGGGCCTGAACTGGGCCAGAAAGGTTGGTGTGTCACGATTGCAATGAAATTAATAAACCTATGTAGCATTGTGCTTTAGGCACACTATGGGCCTTGTTTTTTCTCAGTGACCTGATTGGTAGGATTGATTTATTTAATCAAAAATTATTTTTATATACAAGTCAAGACTGGCCAAACTCACGTGGCCCACAATCAATTTTTAAAATCTGGGCCAAATACTACGTTTAACATCTGGCCCAAATCTTGTGTGCCGCATTATAGACGGTGCCACCTCTGCCAAACCCAGGCCATGGTTGGCCCACATGCTGTATGCCAGTGCCGGATGAATGCCTGATGTCCCAGCTTTATGCCAAATCTGGGCCAGAATTCTTTGCTACTAGGGGTGTTTTGGTACCATTCTTTATTCATGGCTGTGTTTTTGGGCAAAATTGTGAGTGAGCCTACTCCCTTGCATGAGAAGCAACCCCACACATGAATGGTCTCAGGATCATGACACAGGACTGATGGTAGCGCTCACCTTTTCTTCTCCGGACAAGGTGAGAAGGGTAGCAAAGAAGCCACTTCTCTCCAAAAAAAACAAAAAAACATCAGGGACAGGTTGGTCTTATGCCAAAAGTATGGCGAAGGGACTGCTGAGGACTAGGGCAAAGTCATATTCTCAGATGAAGCCCCTTTCCGATTGCTTGGGGCATCTGGAAAAAGGCTTGTCCTGAGAAAAAAAGGTGAGCACTACCATCAGCCCTGTGTCACGCCAACAGTAAAGCATCCTGAGAACATTCATGTGTGGGATCGCTTCTCATGCAAGGGAGTAGGCTCACTCACAATTTTGCCCAAAAACACAGCCATGAATAAAGAATGGTACCAAAACACCCTCCAGTCGAATTGCAGAGGTCCTGAAAAAGAAGGGCCAAGACTGCAAATACTGACTCTGCATAAATGTCATGTAATTGTTGATAAAAGCCTTTAAAACGTATGAAGTGCTTGTAATTATATTTCAGTACATCACAGAAACAACTGAAACAAAGATCTAAAAGCAGTTTAGCAGCAAACTTGGTGGAAACTAATATTTGTGTCATTCTCAAAACTTTTGTCCACGACTGTATATATATATATATATATATATGCGGTTAATGATTCATTATAAACAAACTATTTGCATTATAACATCATTACAGATGGAATATGAGGATATTGCGCAGGCTGTGCCTATTGATTTATTTATATTTTATTTATGCAGGCATGTATGTAAATTATGTGTATTTATAATTTAAATTAATTCATGCACTTTCTTTTTGGCTTAGTCCCTTTACTAATCAGGGATCGCCACAGCGGAATGAACCGCCAACTTATCCAGCATATGTTTTACTCAACGGATGGCCTTCCAGCAGCAACCCAGTACTGGGAAACACCCATACACGCTCATTCACACACACACTACGGTAAATTTTAGCTTACCCAATTCACCTATACCACATGTGTTTGGACACGGGGAGAACATGCAAACTCCACACAGAAATGCCAGCTGACCCAGCCGAGGCTTGAACCAGCGACCTTCTTACTGTGAGGTGAACGTGCTATCCACTGCGCTACCGCTTCACCCTTTTATTTTTAAAACTATTTATTTATTTATTTATTTATTTATTTATTTATTTATTTATTTATTTAACAGAATATTATTTCCAAACGTTGTTTCTATCTAACTTTTAATATTTAACAAATTTAGTTAAAATAATAAAATACCAATAATCAAAAGTATGGCTACGCAGTGGCGCAGTAAGTTTTGCTGTCGCCCCACAGTTTAGTTTATTCAATTCACCTATAGCGCATGTGTTTGGACTGTGGGTGAAAGTGAAGACCCAGTCGGGACTTGAACCAGCAACCTTCTTGCTGTTAGGCTACAGTGCAAGCCACTGAGCCATCACATCACCCTATCAGCATCATCCGCTTGTTTAAATAACTTCTCTTTTTATAAATATGCTCGCATTCTTCTACACAGCTGGTTAAAAATGCTCTGCATGTCACTTTATATATTAGTCAGCTGGTCTGGTCCTCAATAAGCTGCAGTGTTGACCAGACCTTTAGCTTTTTAGTCCTGGAACAGAGCTGTAATGCTGTCCCTGGCTCAGTGGTTAAGGCTGTAAAAGCATTATTATTTGAGCCTCGGTTTAATCCCTCATGTTTGTTTTTGGCTTTTTCTACACCCACTCCTGTTTTCCTGATTTTGTCGGATCGATGTCGGTGTTGCTCCACTGAGGATTTCCGGTCTGACCACTTTCATTTGGTGACATTTCCCTCAGCGCTCTCTTTTTAACAGAGGTTGAGCCCCATCTGAAATGTTCAAAGTGCCGCCATCAATCTTCCACCTCCGACAAGTGTCAGGCCAGCAGTTCGACATCACACTTTGGCCACGATCCACAGCGTTTAATTGAAAATACATCCCATACCTTGACACTCGGATAACAGAGAGGGCATACGTTTTACCTTAACTGCTAACTAGACGCGTTTCAATTATCCCCGTTTCAATTGTAATCTAGTTTTGAGTCATTCAGCAAAATGCAGTAGTTACATGCAGAGCTTCATTACAGTCTGATGGAGATTATGGAGAATAGTAGAAGCCTGTGTGGGTAGAATGAAAATCCCATTACTATCTATAGAGGCATAGACAGTGTGTACATAAAGGGACAGAGTACAGAGTACAGGGGACAGTACACTGACCGGCCACTTTATTAGGTACACCTGTCCATTTGCTTGTTAATGCAAATTTGTAATCAGCCAATCACATGGCAGCAAGAGACATAGACAGTGTGTACATAAAGGGATAACACATACAGAGTACAGGGGACGGTACACTGACCGGCCACTTTATTAGGTACACCAGTCCAATCGCTCGTTAATGCAAATTTCTTATCAGCCAATCACATGGCAGCAAGAGGCATAGACAAAAGGCTCGTTTGACTTGACCAAAATCTGCGCAGAATCGATCACCGGTGATCACCGCAAGATGCATGCCGGTTAGAAATGTGTCCGCCTTGCCTTCGCCTCGCTCTGATGTCACGCTGACGTGCGCCAAAAAACTCTCGCGATCGCGAGGCGGGTACCTCGGATAGTATGGCGTACGGAATGGGTCAATAACTTGACGCTGCAACGTGCACTCGTCTCACTGAACGTCTCACTGAACGTCTCACTGACGTCTTAAAAAATATTTTTTTTTGCTATTAAATCCATGCAATTTAAGACGCAGACGTGACGTAGACGTCACGTTGACGTCACGTAGACGTCACGTAAATCACGTGTGGCAGTGAAGTGTCAAGCCAGACGTTACGCGTGATTCACGTGTAGCAGTGAAGTTATTTATTTATTTTTTTGCTAACACGTATCATAACACGCTGCTCACACGGCTCAGTGCAGTGTGTGAGGCAGTGCACAATTTCTTGCCCTTCATACATTCCTCTCAATGGACGTGACATCAACGTCTGACTTGTTACATGACGTCTGCGTCTACCTTTTTTTTTAAATATATATATTTGAGCAGTTTTTAGTGCGTCTGTCTGCTTTTTGCCGGCTAACTTATACAATATACAATAATTATGTGCAAATTATATATAAATATGTTAATATATAATGATATTTGTTTTCAAGATAGCATTAAAACGTATAAAAAATGTATAACAAAAATAACAAATGTCTCCGGAGGTAAAGTTTAGGTTGTTTATTAATATATTCATGTTGTTTAGTTTTGTAAAATCCTTTTTTAATTTGTTTTACATTTGAGTCTTATTGTGTTTTAATTTTTTACATGTTTAATGTAGCCTACAGCATATCAGTGATGACCAACTCATCGACCACTATCGACTGTTAGATCTGATACTTTTGCTGTAAAATATTAGAAAAATAGAAAATTACATTAACCATTATTGTGTTGTTTTTAAAGCATCTTTCTTCTTTATTTTACATTTAAAACAATATTATGATTCTTTGACAAATAAAAAAACATAACATAATTTATTTTTCATTTGTTTCCTTTCTTTTTTGAAAGAAAATTAATATTTTTATTCAGCAATAATGTTACATTAATAGTATTTATATTTTGAATAATAATTTGCCAGGATTCAATCAATCAATCCTGTAAAAATATCATAGAAAAATATTTAACAGCACAACTTTGACAATACACTGAAAAATCATGCGACATAATAGTGTCAAAAAAATGTACTTTGCATCTTATAAATAAATAAGTATATTAAAATAGAAAAGCGTTATTTTAAATTGTCATATTATTTCCTAATATTACCCAAACCCTGAACCATTCATAATAATAACCAAAACAGTGATGTTTAATCTTAAAACGTTGAATAGCCTAATGTTATTTGAAATAATTTAAAAAAATTAAAATTTGCTTTAAATGTAACATCTAAACTAAAAACTAAAATCGCCAGTAGGTGGCAGAATGTCACTATTACAGTTTTTCTTAATTGTTTACACACAATTACTTGTATATTTCGGCATACACTTTCCATCCCCAAGCAGAAAAAAAATCTTTAAGGAATGGAGAATATGGAAGGAGATAAACAACTAAAAACATGGGTGGGCAGTGAACCAGTTATGAACCAGATGAGCTCTGATTTCTAAATTGCAATTCTGTGTGACAGGTGTTTACTCATGTCATGAGTTAGTATACAAAGTAGGACAACTGACTTTACAATTGTGAATGACAGTGTGTTCCTTGTAAAAACAAGAGATGTTCTGCATGAAATATGTGCCAAATGCAGAGAATTGTGTGTTGTGTTTTGAAAAAAAAGTGTGTTTTAAACCTGCAGTTTGAGTGTAAAGCAGGAATTGTGCTTGTAGTTTAGCTGCATTGGTTCAGGGGGTTAGTACATCAGTCACATGTTGTAGTCATTGTGTCTGAAGTACAAGTAATTGTGTGTAAAAAAACTGTAAGTGAGTCAATGTTCATTTACAGTTTTTTTTTTTTTGATTGCTCGAGCACAATTTTGAAATGAAGGCTCATTTTGTCAAAACACTACACACAATTTCCACACACACACACACACAAACAGCAGAACACATCAGACCTTTTGCAAAATGAAACACTTCATCCAAAACTTTACAACACTATAACAAAACACAATTTTAACACCGTACAGAACACACACGCCTCATTCAAGATGAATCTGTTTGCTTCATTTACACACTGCTGATCTCAATCTTAAACACTCGTATAATTTCTACCTGACTAATACTGATATAATCTGGGTTTGATTTGTTTCAGAGGTATTGCTATAAAGTACATGAACATACTGTATTCACCAAACAGTGATAGGCAGAAAGCTAAATATTGCCCTATCCTAATAAAAACCATACAACAAATGTAAAGTGTTTTATTCAGCTTTCTGGTGATGTGTACATTTCAATATATAAAAAAAATCCCATGCCCTGTCTCCTGTTTACCAATCTTCCTCCCTTCCGTGCTTCCTCTTCCATACTGCAACATTGCCGTCCATATTTATTGAAGATTATTTATTTATAACTCCTGTTAAACATATTTATTGAAGACTAATATTTACAGCTATACTACTGTTAACAAATGTATTGTAGATAAATATAATAGCCTAGTTTATACCTAATACCCAGTTACAGTTTTTCATGATTGCTAACACACTAAAATTAAACTTTTCCTACAGTTAGCAAAACCGTACAATCATGGAGCAAAACACAAGGCTAGATCTGCACAACTGTAGGCACATAGCTTCATACTGTTAGCAAAACATTACACACAGTCATTTGCAAATCACTAAACACACTTGGATGCTTTTGACACAGACATTTTTCATAATGGAATTTCCTTGCAATTTCAAAGCAAAGGCTTTCATATGAGCACACACATGAACTATAGGTCAAACACAGCCATCAGGTGTGCACACACACTGCTGCAAACTGTAGACACACACCAATCAGCTGTATCCACAATAAAAGAAGCAATATAGGAATAACCATATATGGCATACCAAAATGTTTAAATCATTTGTATAAATATTTACCATTTGAAATAAAAAACTATAAATAAGAAAGGTAAAAAGCACTTAATTGCAAATGAAACATAACTGTGGATAAGTGAAAACACTGATAAAGAATGAATAGGTATAATAAAGCATAAATGAGAGCACTGTGCTGCAAACCCTTGAAGCAGACGCAGACGTGACGCAGACGTCACGTTAAAGCAGCGGAACAGTAATGGGGCAGACGCAGACGACACGTTCGGCACACGCAGACGTCACGTTCGGCAGACGAAGACGTCACGTTCGGCAGACGCAGACGTCACGTTCAGTGAGACGAGTGAACGTTGCAGCGTCAAGTTATTGACCCATTCCGCTCGCCATAGGATAGAGCAGTCGGCCGCAGTTGCTCTCAAAAGACTGCGTTACCAAAAGCATGATGGGAAACGACTGGCTGACGACACAGCTGAATGCTCATTGGATGAGACTGACACATTACACTTTATTATCTTGTTTTACTAAGGTTTATACCTGGATTTGTTGAATACCTTTTTTGTATTTTCGTTGATAATTAAAAAAAAAAGTCATAAAGAGCATCAAATATGGTTATTTATTTAGATTTACACGCAAACAAAAACAAACGCTTTGTAAAACATAACGTGACCTATCCAATATAACTAAATGTTATTAATAAATCATTAGTATGTGTGTGTGCTGTATTATATTTCTCTCTCAGTCTTAAATCCTGTTTGTTGTCATTTTCACTTTTTGTATGTTTGTGTGAATTTTGTATTGTAATTTTTATGCAGCATTATTCCATTAAAGTCAATCTAATATATACATATATTCAGAAATACAAAGATAATCAGACTGTTTTGTCATTATGCCTCATCTTTGTGTGGTTTCATATGAGAAGTGAAAAGGGTGTAGTAAACAAGACACACACGCACACACACACACACACATATGTATATGTATATGTATGTGAAGTCAAAAGTCATGTTTAATAGACCAAGAACATTTCCACAGTTTTTCCTACAGTCTAATAGTTTTTATTCTGGAGAAAGTCTTGGGCTATTTATTTTAGTCTGGCTGGACTAAAAGCAGTTTATATAGACCTAATAAGCATGTCAATATAATTAATCCCCTAAGAATTTATTTGTCAAACAAACATTTGTCATGACTTGTCACTCAAAAGCATCTATGGCTACTTCATTTATAATGTAGCCAAATTAGGTTTCTTGAAAGTTTTCTTGCTGTATAAGCTGTTTATTTTGTTATTCTTTTAACGTTTGTTGAATATACAGAATTATATTTTTAATACACACTTTTAGTTAATGAGCGGTTCATCTTCTGTAATTCTGACCATCTCTGTAAAAACAGTGATATTTCTATTGCATCCACTCCCACATTAAAAAATACTATAGTAATGTATACTGTAGTGCTTTTGAACCATGTTATAAAATAGCCTATTTAAATTTTATAGTTCTGGTATCACAACAACTATAAACACAACCCAATACTGAATAAACATGTTCAAAAATGTTATAATATTTACTACAAATCACCATAGTATTTTTTCATGAGGTCATTCGTCTGCGATAAAAAACGCGAACGAGATCTCCGCCACTGGTGACGTTTCCAGGTGGCTAAACAGCGAGATTCAGCAGGTGTCCGACTTCTGATGTAATTTTTGAGCCCTCCTCTTACTGCGCACGCCTGCTCTCGTTTACAATGCAGTCAAGGCGAGGCGCACCTCAAACGAGCCTAATGGCTGTTTCTCAATATGCGTTCTTCAGCGGTCTTGCGTCCTCGTGTTCTCGTGCAACGTCATCATCAGCTGCCTAAGTTCAGTTCCAATACTCAAGACCGCAAGTACGGAGGACGCGTGAAACTTCCCGGATGTGTTCTTGATATCGAGGACGCATCGATGCAGACTTCAGCAGCGAGCTCGCTCTGGAAGTCCCAGAAGTCATTGCGACTGGAGGTGGGAAGCGCAGCATTTTATTTAGATTTATTATTAAAGTTTGGAGATATTACTTATTTACCTCAGGAGTTTCCCTAAATGAAACGGTGAAAGTAAACATCAACATGAACATCTTAATAAAGGAATAAACACATTAAGGGTGTTTGTTTGATGAAATTCGTATTAAAATTTGTTTTATTTATATTGTGCAGAATATATTTATAATGTTTTTATGCAAAGTATATATTTTGAAGAGGGGGGAAACAATAAATCGTTGTATGAAGGCTGTAATGTTTAAATAATTTCCATTTAAAACACGTGAAGGTCACATGACCATCAGGAAGAACGCAGCATCCCATTTCTCAAAGGACGCGTTCTCTGTCCTCGCGGTCTCCTGAGTTCGTTCTTCCGAGGACAACTGGCAAGACCGCTCTCCACAAGAACACAAGTCCGTTCTCTGCGTTCTTGGAATTGAGAAACAGCCAGTGTGTACATAAAGGGATAACACGTACAGAGTACAGGGGACAGTACACTGACCGGCCACTTTATTAGGTACACCTGTCCAATTGCTCGTTAATGCAAATTTCTTATCAGCCAATCACATGGCAGCAAGAGGCATAGACAGTGTGTACATAAAGGGATAACACATACAGAGTACAGGGGACGGTACACTGACCGGCCACTTTATTAGGTACACCTGTCCAATTGCTTGTTCATGCAAATTTCTAATCAGCCAATCACATGGCAGCAAGAGGCATAGACAGTGTGTACATAAAGGGATAACACATACAGAGTACAGGGGACAGTACACTGACCGGCCACTTTATTAGGTACACCAGTCCAATCGCTCGTTAATGCAAATTTCTAATCAGCCAATCACATGGCAGCAAGAGGCATAGACTGTGTACATAAAGGGATACAACATACAGAGTACAGGGGACAGTACACTGACCGGCCACTTTATTAGGTACACCTGTCCAATTGCTCGTTAATGCAAATTTCTAATCAGCCAATCACATGGCAGCAACTCAATGCATTTAGGCATGTGGACATGGTCAAGGCGATCTGCTGAAGTTCAAACCGAGCATCAGAATGGGGAAGAAAGGGGATTTTGAACGTGGCATGGTTGTTGGTGCCAGACAGGCTGGTCTGAGTATTTCAGAAGCTGCTGATCTACTGGGATTTTCACGCACAACCGTCTCTAGGGTTTACAGAGAATGAACAGTTGGACAGCTGTACCTAATAAAGTGGCCGGTGAGTTTACATCATATAGTGGGTTCAGTTTCCTCTGAAATAACTGACCATGACACTTTATACCAAAATGTTAATGCTCGTGTTTAAAAATAATATACAACCAATATTAAATCCCTCCCTAAACATGACTTATTGTTCACTCATTCGTTCATTCATGAAGCATAAATACGATTGAACCGAATACATCTACAGTAAAATGCATTATGCTGAAATAAATACATTACACTCCCACACCAAGAAGGCTTTTTAGGTATGGATTTGGAGGAGGAAAGTGATGACACCATTCAGATCGATGCCTGTGAATTATTCCAGAGTTTGGGCCCTGCTGTCATGAAAGCTGCTGTGTTTTAACCTCGATCCCAGAACAGACAAGGCTGCCAGATCCAAGAGTCCTAGTTGGAGTGAGAATAAATAACTAATAAATATGAAGGCACAGGTAGCATGGTGGCACAGTGGGTAGCACAATCACCTCACAGCAAGAACGTCGCTGGTTCGAGCCCTGGCTGGGTCAGTTGGCATTTCTGTGGGGAGTTTGCATGCTCTCCCCATGTTGGTGTGGGATTCCTCCGGGTGTTCCGGTTTCCCCCACAGTCCAAAGACATGCAGGTAAGTTGAATAAGCTAAATTGGCTGTAGTGTATGTGAGTGTGTGCAAGAGAGCCCATCTCTGGGAAACATCCACACACTCATTCATACACACACTCATACAGTACGGACAATTTAACCTACCCAATTTCACCTGTACCGCATGTCTTTGGACTGTGGGGGAAACCAGAGCACCCGGAGGAAACCCACACGAACGCAGGGAGAACATGCAAACTCCACACAGAAATGCCAACTGAGTCGAGCCGAGGTTCGAACCAGCGACCTTCTTGCTGAGGCGACAGCACTACCTACTGCGCCTCTGCGTCGCCTTTATTGTCATTAAAGGTAAAATGATTAAATAAATGCAAGCCATGGTCTCACTTTCTGTAAATGCTAACAGGACCTCAGTGGATCTTACATTGTTATCTTCGGAAGCGAGGTATAATTGGGTGTTATCAGCATAAAGGTTAAAAATGCATTTGCTGAAGCAACTGTGCAATCACAGCTTTCCTTTTTTCACACTTTGACTATGTTCAGCAAATCTGACGGGTTGAAATCAAACTCATAACAGATTTTTACAAAAGCAGTGATAGAAATAATGTTAGCATTCATTCATTCATTCATTTTCTTGTCTGCTTAGTCTCTTATTAATCCGGGTTCGCCACAGCGGAATGAACCACCAACTTATCCAACAAGATTTTACACAGCGGATGCCCTTCCAGCCACAACCCATCTCTGGGAAACATCCACACACACATTCACACAACGGACAATTTAACCTACCCAATTCACCTGTACCGCATGTGTTTGGACTGTGGGGGAAACCGGAGCACCCGGAGGAAACCCATGTGAACGCAGGGAAAACATGCAAACTCAACACATAAACGCCAACTGAGCCAGCCGAGGCTCAAATCAGAATCATATAATGTCTATTAAAAATGCAGATTCAAATTTATTACAGCATAGATTCATAAAACACACATCAATCTATTTAGTTTGAATTTTATTTATTTTTTTAGATTTATGTCAAATTAATTTAGATAAGGCTTACACAGCATTCATAATATGAGACCATGTTTTTGGCCAAGAACAGAAAAGACAGGCAGCTAACCTATATTGAAGTTTATCGATATTTGTTAAGCTAAACTCCATGACTTTTGCAAAACTTTGAGGGTTTTTCTAAAACTTTTCCAGGTTTTCCATGACCGTATGAGCCCTGTGTGAGGCTATTATTGTGTTATTTATTGAGGTTGATTTTATATCCACACATTCCTTCAGTAAAAACTTGTGACACGCTCCCTATATTGTTTACCAAGGTACTTTTGAATATTGGGCCTGACATCACGCAAGTATGATTTGAATTATTTTGTTTCCCTTTTTGTTTAAATCCCCTTAAGCCATTAAACTCAGCAAAGCTTAGAGATACAAAAAGTAAACACAATTTTAAAGCAACATTATCATCTAATAAAAATAAAGTTAGACCCAGCAAGATTTCGTTGGCGAGCAGTGTTGTAGCTCACGTGAATAAGAAAAAAAAGTTATCAATACTCACAAAATCCGATGAAACGGTTTGGTTTACAAACACAGTACCAGTTCAGGATGAGAACGAGATGAGATTAGCGAACTCCACACGTCTCTGACACCCAACAGCGCTCTAATGGAGTTGAATCCTCCGTTCAAAACACTGACGTCCCACACGCTCGTCTTCTTTTTCTTCTTCTTGTGAGTTTTATTGGTGGTTGGCTACAATTTTCTTGCCCTTCATACATTCCTCTCAATGGACGTGACATCAACGTCTGACTTGTTACATGACGTCTGCGTCTACCTTTTTTTTTTTAAAGTGTGGTTTATTCATAAACTAATTTCGAGAGGATCACGTGCTTATAATCAACACGGCTGGCTCCTTGTTAGCTCCGTAATCAGCCCTATTAGATGATTACGGAAGCATTATAAATACCCTGAGTTTTCCACTCCAGTTATCTTCGTCTTGAAGCTCCCCCCTTCCACCCCTACATCCTCCCACTTTTTCTGATCGGGCGACACGGTGGCCCAGTGGCTAGCACTGTTGCCTCACAGCAAGAACACCGCTAGTCCAACCCATCGGGCTGGTTGGTGTTTCTGTGTGGAGTTTGCATGTTCTCCCCGTGTTCGCATGGGTTTTCCCCGGGTTCCCCGGTTTCCTCCCACCGTCCAAAAACATAAACCATAGCAATCGACTAAAACAAATTATCACCCAATACAACCTGAGTTTCCACTTCTCACGGTGACCAGCAGGGCCTGACCTGACCTCGAATTCCCCTCTCGCCCTTCTAACGGGAGGGAGCCCCGGGCTCGAGGATATTACGAGCTCAGGGCTCTCTCCCGGGACAGCATGCCAAATACGCTTTATTGATTATCAGCTAAGTGTGAACTCTTGAAAATATATATATATGAGCAGTTTTTAGTGCGTCTGTCTGCTTTTTGCCGGCTAACTTATACAATATACAATAATTATGTGCAAATTAAATATAAATATGTTAATATATAAAGATATTTGTTTTCAAGATAGCATTAAAACGTATAAAAAATGTATAACAAAAATAACAAATGTCTCCGGAGGTAAAGTTTAGGTTGTTTATTAATATATTCATGTCGTTTAGTTTTGTAAAATCCTTTTTTAATTTGTTTTACATTTGAGTCTTATTGTGTTTTAATGTTTTACATGTTTAATGTAGCCTACGGCATATCAGTGATGACCAACTCATAGATCACTATCGCCTGTTAGATCTGATACTTTTGCTGTAAAATATTAGAAAAATAGAAAATTACATTAACCATTATTGTGTTGTTTTTAAAGCACCTTTCTTCTTTATTTTACGTTTAAAACATAATATTAGGATTCTTTAACAAATAAAAAAACATAACATATTTTATTTTTCATTTATTTTTCATTTGCTTTTTTGAAAGAAAATGTATATTTTTGTTCAGCAATATTGTTACATTGATAGTATTTATATTTTGAATAATAATTTGCCAGGATTCAATCAATCAATCCTGTAAAATATCATAGAAAAACATTCAACAGCACAACTTTGACAATACACTGAAGGATCATGCGACATAATAGTGTCAAAAAATTTAACTTTGCATCATATAAATAAATAAGTATATTAAAATAGAAAAGCGTTATTTTAAATTGTAATATTATTTCCTAATATTACCCAAACCCTGAACCATTCATAATAATAACAAAAACAGTGATTTTTAATCCTAAAACGTTGAATAGCCTAATGTTATTTGAAATAATTAAAAATAATTAAAATTGGCTTTAAATGTTACATCTAAACTAAAAACTAAAATCGCCAGTAGGTGGCAGAATGTCACTATTACAGTTTTTCCCAATTGTTTACACACAATAATTAAATAATTAAATACTTGTACTTCAGACACAATGACTACAACATGTAACTGATGCACCAACCCCCTGAACCAATGCAGCTAAACTACAAGCACAATTCCTGCTTTACACCCAAATTGCAGGTTTAAAACACACTTTTTTAAAACACTACACACAATTCTCTGCATTTTGCATGCAGAAAATCTCTTGTTTTCACAAGGAACACACTGTCATTCACAATTGTAAAGTCAGTTGTCCTTATTTGCATACTAACTCATCACATGAGTAAACACCTGTCACACAGAATTGCAATTTAGGAATCAGAGCTCAGAGTGGTTTATAACTGGTACACTGTCCACCCATGTTTTTTAGTTGTTTATCTCCTTCCATATTCTCCATTCCTTAATTATATTGAATATTTTTTTCCTGCTTAGGGATGGAAAGTGTATGCCGAAATCCACACTTTATTTTTCGTTTTTTACTAACAGTATTCTGTAAATCCTTCTGTTAATGGCAAATGAAGACCACATTATGTGCACCTTTGTGATGGTTGGGATGAACACTCTGTAAACTGAAAATACAGTAAAATATATTTGGTATTTGTGTGTTTTGTATAAAAACAATATTCTGAAGTATTTTACAATGCACTTCTGTAGGCCTATACTGTCTTTAGTAACTGTAAACGAAAAAGGCTGACAGTAAGTCATTATGATGAATGGAGAAGAAGTGGTCATAGTGTTTTACATTCAGCACATCAGTGTTCAACTGATCTTATAAATGTCTATTGATGTGATGGTTTGTGTGCGTCATTTGAAAACAAAATACCATGTTGAGAAGAAATTACATTGTGTTGATAGTGTTTCATTTTGCAGGAGAATTGAAGGGTTTCGCCCCTAGAGTTCTGACAATATGAGGCATAGTGGCATACTTTCAGAAAATGTGTGTAAACATTTGGGAAAACTGTAAATTGTGTGGATTTCAGTCATACACACTTTCCATCCCCAAGCAGAAAAAAAATCTTTAATAGGATTAAGGAAAGGAGAATATGGAAGGAGATAAACAACTAAAAACATGGGTGGGCAGTGAACCAGTTATGAACCAGATGAGCTCTGATTTCTAGATTGCAATTCTGTGTGACAGGTGTTTACTCATGTGATGAGTTAGTATACAAAGTAGGACAACTGACTTTATAATTGTGAATGACAGTGTGTTCCTTGTAAAAACAAGAGATTTTCTGCATGAAATTTGTGCCAAATGCAGAGAATTGTGTGTTGTGTTTTGAAAAAAAGTGTTTTAAACCTGCAGTTTGAGTGTAAAGCAGGAATTGTGCTTGTAGTTTAGCAGAATTGGTTCAGGGGGTTGTTGCATCAGTCACATGTTGTAGTCATTGTGTCTGAAGTACAAGTAATTGTGTGTAAAAAAAACTGTAAGTGAGTCAATGTTCATTTACAGTTTTTTTTTTTTTGATTGCTCAAGCACAATTTTGAAATGAAGGCTCATTTTGTCAAAACACTACACACAATTTCCACATCCACACACACAAACAGCAGAACACATCAGAACTTTTGCAAAATGAAACTTCATCCAAAACTTTACAACACTATAACAAAACACAATTTTAACACCGTACAGAACACACACGCCTCATTCAAGATAAATCTATTTGCTTCATTTACACACTGCTGATCTCAATCTTAAACACTCGTATAATTTCTAACTGACTAATACTGATATAATCTGGGTTTGATTTGTTTCAGAGATATTGCTATAAAGTACATGAACATACTGTATTCACCAAACAGTGATAGACTGAAAGCTAAATATTGCCCTATCCTAATAAAAACCATACAAAAATTGTAAAGTGTTTTATTCAGCTTTCTGGTGATGTGTACATTTCAATATATAAAAAATCCCATCCCCTGTCTCCTGTTTACCAATCTTCCTCCCTTCCGTACTTCCTCTTCCATACTGCAACATTGCCGTCCATATTTATTGAAGATTATTTATTTATAACTCCTGTTAAACATATTTATTGAAGACTAATATTTACATCTATACTACTGTTAACATATGTATTGTAGATAAATATAATAGCCTAGTTTATACCTAATACCCAGTTACAGTTTTTCATGATTGCTAACACACTAAAATTAAACTTTTCCTACAATTAGCAAAACCGTACAATCATGGAGCAAAACACAAGGCTAGATCTGCACAACTGTAGGCACATAGCTTCATACTGTTAGCAAAACATTACACACAGTCATTTGCAAATCACTAAACACACTTGGATGCTTTTGACACAGACATTTTTCATAATGGAATTTCCTTGCAATTTCAAAGCAAAGGCTTTCATATGAGCACACACATGAACTATAGGTCAAACACAGCCATCAGGTGTGCACACACACTGCTGCAAACTGTACACACACCAATCAGCTGTAACCACAATAAAAGAAGCAATATAGGAATAACCATATATGGCATACCAAAATGTTTAAATCATTTGTATAATTATTTACCATTTGAAATAAAAAACTATAAATAAGAAAGGTAAAAAGCACTTAATTGCAAATGAAACATAACTGTGGATAAGTGAAAACACTGATAGAGAATGAATAGGTATGATAAAGCAGAAATGAGAGCACTGTGCTGCAAACCCTTGAAGCAGACGCAGACGTGACGCAGACGTCACGTTAAAGCAGCGGAACAGTAATGTGGCAGACGCCGACGACACGTTCGGCACACGCAGACGTCACGTTCGGCAGACGAAGACGTCACGTTCGGCAGACGCAGACGTCACGTTCAGTGAGACGAGTGCACGTTGCAGCGTCAAGTTATTGACCCATTCCACACGCCATATGTGTGTGCGTGTGTGTGTGTTTGTGCGTGCGTGCGTGCGTGCGTGCGTGCGTGCGTGTGTGTGTGTGTGTGTTATTAAATGTGACACAGAGACACGGAAGAGTTTGAAAAAAGTCTAAATCCAGCGTGGAGTGTGTCGGTGAATGTGGTGTTGAATGTGTGTAAGTGTGTGAGTTTATCAGAGACGCTGTAGAAGGACAGAGAGCCGCTCGACTCGTCCACAAACACTCCTACTGTCCCACTAAAGGTTGGAGGAACTGAGATGTGTGTGCGTTCATCATTGTGACAGACAGAGAATGAGTGATCAGAGCAATGAAGACTCCAGGACTGATCATTACGCCCAAACTCACAGTCATCACTCCATCCTTTCCTCTTGATTCCTTTATAACACACTGATATTTCAGCATATCCGCTCCATTGAGTCTCCCAGTAACAGCGTCCAGTCAGACTCTCTTTACTCACAACCTGAAGATTCAATTTATCAAATCTTTCTGGATGACTAGGAAAAGACTGATCCTTAAACGCACGCGTCGCCTTTCTGTTCTCCTCCGATAGAACGAGGTGTTTGTGTGCTGTGTTTGGATCCAGTGTGAGTTTACAGGCGTCTGAACACAAGAACACACACATTACAACATTTACAAGATTTACAAGAACTAAACTACAAACTCTACAACTCTGTGTGTGTTTGTGACTTACATTTGTGTAGTGTTGATATAGTCCTGAATTCCCCTCCATGACCCAGACTAAAAAACAGACAACGCATGCACAAACACACACACACACACACACACACACACACACACACACACACACACACACACACACACACACACACACAAGAATTTTTCCTTCATTGTATTATTTGAAACTGACTATAACAGAGATGGCGAGTTTTATAATTCAAAAGCTTAGATTTTTTTCCTGTCCAGTTTGAGATTTTCTTTAAGATTGTCACTCTAAAATACACACTGTAATATGTCACTGTAAATGTCATGACACTCATGGATTTGTCATTTATGGATTAAAGTGAAAAAAAAATTCCTGTGAAAGAAAAATATTTTTTTTTCCAGGCCACATCACTTTAATCCAGCCATTTATTTATGGCTTTCCCATGGCATCCCAACCCAAATAAATGTAGAAGCTTACATGTACAGTAGAAACCAGAAGTTTATATACACTCTAAAAGGGAACATAACCATTTTTTTTAAATGTCTGATGGTAAATCATACTAAACATTTACTATTTTAGGTCTGTTAGGATTACCTAAATGATTAGGTAAATGATTTTGCTAAATGCCAGAACAATAAGATCATTTTTTTTGAGAATTTTAAAATAATTTCTAGACAGTCAAAAGTTTACACACATTTCCTTGGTATTACTTAGCTTTGCTTTTAAACTGTATAACTTTGGTCAAATGTTTTTATATCCTTCTACAAGCTTCTTACAATAGTCTGAAGGAGTTTTGGCCCATTCCTCCTGACAGAACTGGTGTAGCTGAGACAGATGTGTTGGCTGTCTTGCTCACACAAGCTTTTTCATCTCTGCCCACAAGTTTTCTATAGGATTGACTTCAGGGCTTTGTGATGGCCACTCCAAAACATTCACTCTGTTGTTTTTAAAGCACATTTGAACTAATTTGGCAGTATGCTTAAGGTCATGGTCTGTTTGGAAGACCCATTTGTGATCAAGTTTTAATTTCCTGGCTGATGTCTTGAGATGTTGCTTCAGTATTTCTCCATACTGTTCTTTCTTCATGATGCCATCTATGCTGTGAAGTGGACCAGTCCCTCCTGCAGCAAAACAGCCCCACAACATGATGCTGCCGCCCCCATACTTCACAGTTGGGATGGTGTTCCTTGGCTTGTAGGCTTTCCCCTTTGTCCTCCAAATGTAACACTGGTCATTATGGCCAAACAGTTCAATCTTAGCTCCATCAGACCACAGGACATGTCTCCAATATTTGTCTATTTCCCCGTGTAATTTAGCAAATTGTAATCTGGCTTTGTGTTAATTCTGGCTTGTTGATTTTCCCATGTTGTCACACAAGGAAGCAGTGTGTTTGAGCTTTTCCTTCAATACTATTCTACAGTTGTGCCTTCATTTAACTCAAATGTTGTCAGTTAGCCAATCAGAAACTTTAGAAACCTTGACATCATCATCTGAGCTTTTTCAGAGGCAGAATAATCTTATTGTATGTAAACTTGACTTTCAAGAAAACTTATAACAATTTCTCAAAAATCTCTCTCTTGTTATTCTGCTATTAAGCAGAACAGAAACACATGTAATAATCCTAACGTACCTAAAAGAGAAAAAGTTTAGTCACATCAACATCTTTTTTTTAAATGGTTATGTGCCTTTTTATACAGTGTATGTAAACCTGGTTTCAACTGTATAATAACTAAACTCAGATGAGCAAGCAACAAATGAAAACATAAGCAGTAACATTAATTTATTACGAATGCATCACAACAACAAATATGAGGGGAAACAACCTACATAAATTAATAATCTGTCCAAGTGCGGTTCTAGGATTTCATCCTCAGTGAACTCAACATTTTGTCGTTGTTGATAATGCTACATGTATAAATTTAACAGAATTTAACAGAACAGTAACGCTAAACAATAACAACAATAAAATCATTTTATTTATTTTTAAATCTCACTTTCAACCATAATTATGATCAATAACTCAACTTTACGCAAAAATTATTATATAATTAATAATAATTATTGCTTGCCACCACCTATTAGGCTAACATTGTAATTGCTACAACCTTCTTTAACAGTGTAAAATCGCTTTTAAACTGTGACTTTAATCTTTACCATAATTTTTAATATCTGAACCAAACTGTTATTCCAGTACTTCTGTGACAATTTGTAATTCAGAAATTATAATACTGGTTGAAGAGGCTAAAGGATGAAGCTCTCAGGGGTTACTGCTCTGAACTTAATGTTTAGATCATTTATGGATTAATAAACATATAGAAATTTAGCAAAATTAGATCATAACAAAATCAAAATTAGCTATACACTAAATGCAGCATTAATGCAGGCAAAAAAATGCCCTAAATCCTTGAGCACTTCAACACTGTTGTGACATCACTATCACATTGCATTCTTTGACATACTGTATAGGTGCTTAAGTAGACATATGAAGCTGACTCGTTCACTGTCAAAATCGATGGGTCAAGGTTTTGTCCATGTTAACTTCCCTTGTTCCCTTGACGAATTGGACCGCACTTCAAAATGGCATTGGGGATTCCCCCAAGGGACCAAGGGAAGACAAGTTCGTGAGTGCATGTTTAAACGTGAACTGAAACACAGCTCTAATCAAGCTAAAATGAAGACATTTATTACAAGGGGGAAATAAAATCTGCCACAGACTCACTGCAATTAACAGAAAAACTGTAGTGGTGGACACCACGCATATTCATGTAGAATAAGACAGAGCACATAAATATGGCAATAAATTAGGAAATACTAAAGTATAGCGTAACATATGATACAAAGACATTGACAGGTTATGATGCATTTGATAATGTCAAGACATCTCTAACAACTATAACTGAGCAAATGGCACTTACTGACAGTCATAAGAATGCATAAAACCTCATTGATATTGATGTGTCATGTCATGATTATAAAGTTTTAATGACAGCTTTATGATCACCCCCTTTTTCAAAAGTGTTAGCCAATATTGTGCACTGAAAACCACAGAGTGAACATATCTCCATAACTTACTTGAGTTTGTGGAGGTGTTTGAGTTTGTCAGAGAGCAGTTTGAGTCCTGCTTCTCCTGGGTGATTGTAGCTCAGATCCAGCTCTCTCAGGTGTGACGAGGTTGAGCTCAGAGCTGAAGCCAGAGCCGCACAACCTTCCTCTGTCACCATACAGTAAGACAGTCTACAACAACAGCAAGACGTTAGTGTTAGTTCATGTTAGTGTGCTTTATTTAATCATGTGACCCTGCTTGGATCACAAAATCAGTCATAAGTGTCTAATATTGGTTATTAAGATTTCTATGTTCTGTCTTATGGCTGAATTACACTTCTGCATCAACTGATCATTGTAAACCACGACACATGCTTTGCACATAGTCGTGCATTTATACTTCTGCATTCTGTTGCTCTGCAATAATTCTTCCAAAACGACAGCTGGCAGTGGGTTTTTATGTTCCTCTTTATCGAGTTTCTTCGCACTGGTTTTTACAGCTGCCTTACTGTACAAGTGGATCAAACTTGCTCAAAGGCAGGTTTGCCTTACATTTAAAGCATCCAAGAGATTTATCACTTGTTAAACATTCGCTCCAATGGGCTTGCTCCTCTCTCACAGCTCTGAGTTTCTGGCTCATCCTGGTTCCTATGCTACAAATTGGCTCCGGTCTCAGCCAGTCACTTCGCTCCAACTTCATATATAAGCTTTGATAGCAAAAACAGCAGCAATCCATCTTGGGACAGACAAACAAGTCCTGCACAGTGGCCAGAGGCATTTTGAGTCATTATTCTTGGACAATAGTGGCCAGGTCACTTTGTGATGCTGGTGGAAGTAAACATTTCCTGACTTGCTCCTCCAAAACACCCCAAAGTGGCTCAATAGTATTTGGTTCTGGTGACTGTGCAGGCCATGGGAGACTTCCCTTTCATGTTTGGTAGTCCTTGCCAGTGACCCAGCACGCATCTAGAACCAGTATTGGGTCTAGAAATGCCATGATATTGCAGCCCAAACCATTACTGATCAGTTTGGGGTCTGAGCTCCTCAAACCACAACTCTCCCGTAAGTTGGAAAGGCAGAGAAGGTGAACTCATCAGAGATGTTTCACATTGTCCACAGCCAAAAATTTTTACAGCTGGCACCATTGAAACCCACATTTGGCATTGGCATGAGTGACAGCAGCCAGGTTATGTATATTGACCCTGTGGAGCTCCAAAGCTTCAAAGCCTATAATTTGGATTGGCATCAAGACATCCCTTTCAGACAGCTTCCTTTTGCGTCCACAGTTACTACTGTTGGTTGTGCATTGTCCTTCTTGGTTGTTTGCTGAAAATACCCTGGATACTGGGGCTTCTGATGCATTGCGAATACTTGCTGTCTTAGGCTGCATTTACACTGCAGATCTTGATGGTCAATTCAGATTTTCTGACGGTATCAGATTTTTTTTTGATGACCTGCTTACATTATCTTTTAAAAGTGACTCTTGTCCGATTGTCTGCATTTACACAGCACACGGCAAAGGCAAAATGACCAGGAAAAAATGAGTGGGCGCTGACGGACAGCTAATAATAAAAAAGTGTTCTTTTCTCCATTCCTGTATTTAATCTGTTCATGGGGTTTAATTTTTTGACAAGTTGTTGTTTTACTATAGTGTATGACAGAAATGTTGTAATTTGTCCATCTTCTTTTAATCTAGGACTTTTTAAACCCTTAGGAATGTTAATGTAATGTCCATGGCGGGATTTATACATGTGATGTATGCAGTAACAGTTTTGGTTTATATTGGTCACATGGCGAATGTTACGCACTCGTGCTCTCTCTCTCTAACATGCATAAATACATGTGCTATATGACAATATAAAAGCTGTTTAAGTCCTCGTGTATAAGATTTAAAGTTTGGGACTCTGAAGTCTGTTCTGAAATAAAAGCGTCTAACTCAACGTCATTCGTTATGGTTTTTAATGACGCGCGACTTGCATTGAGAGGTGAAAATCTGATACACCTGCCCACATTGCAGACATAAGGGGACAGATCCGACTGATAGCGGATAAATTTCCACATATGAACAAGGCCTGAATCTGATTCAAGTAAATCGGAATCCATGTGATTTGTTCCTGCTTACACATACATGGGTTTTATCCGATCTGTGCCACATGAGAGAAAGAAATCGGAATTGAGTCACTAGTGTAAATGTGGCCTTAGTCACAGATGTGCCAGCGAGACACACACACAAAAAATTTGCCCTCTTTTGAACTCTGATGTCACCCATAATGTTGTGTACATTGTGATATTTTAAGTAAAACAGTGCTATTACTAACTTCACACTCTGCTCTTACTGGTGGAATTTTTTGCATTTTTAACAAGCAGCCCTACAACACTGAACAAGATGATACATGAGTGTCAGGTCACAAAACCTTGAACAAACGGAATCCTGACATACCTTGTATATAGTATACTTTGTTTTCAGTTAAATTTTTTCCCCTATGCTATATTGTAATGAAATCAGAATCAATGGTGTCAGTGCAAAGCAAACCTTCATGTGAAATAATAAAATTTCTTTAAAACATTTAAAAAAATTACATTAAGAGACAAGCAAATCAGAACACATTTTGTTCAAAAGGATTTCCATTATTTCCATTACGCATTGTAACATGTATGATGGGGATACAATGCCTTTCATAAAGGACTTAAAAACAGTAACCAATGCTTAAAGAGAACATGATTTCTAAAAAAATACAAACATTTATGTAACGATAGCATGTTGCTCACATAGTATAGTGGCAAAAACTGAATACAATGTAATAAAATCAAAAGCTGTTAATATAAAAATATAAAAATCACAAATTTCAGAGCATATCAAAAATTATCCAGGGCAACAAAACCCTGTGAAAAAAACAGATATAAACAATAAAGTAGCCATTAATAAGGCACATGAAATACCTCAGTGTGTTGAGTTGACAGTTTGGGCTCTTCAATCCAGCACAGATCAGCTTCACTCCTGAATCCTGCAGCTCATTGTTACTCAGGTCCAGCTCTCTCAGGACACAGTTTGATGATTGTAGAGATGAAGCCAAAGTTTCACAGCACTGATCAGTGAGGTTACAACTTGACAATCTAAACCGAAAATTGAAAAAATAATTAAATATGAACTATTTAGACAATATTTGAGAGAACAGGATGTTGTAAATACACAATAAAAAAAAGCACAAATGTAAGGGTATGTAAAAGCATGTCCAGGGCCACAAAACCCCCTTAGACCACAGAGGGTTAATAGTCACATTATCATCCTATTTTCCATATTACATTATTTAGTAAAAAAAAAAACTTTCATGTACCAGAGTAACCAATTTAAGGTAGAAGAAACATGTCAAACCTCAGGATGTTGAGTTGACAGTTCTCACTCTTTATTGCAGTAAAAATCAGCTTCACTCCTGAATCCTGCAGACGATTGTTGCTTATGTCCAGCTCTCTCAAGACAGAGTTTGATGATTGTAGAAATGAAGATATAGTTTCGCAGCACTGATCAGTGAGGTTACATTTTGCCAGTCTAAAAAGATAAACGAGAAAGAATTTATTGCAAACTTAATGTGTAGACAGTAGGGATGGGAAGATTAACCGATATGTATCGATACGCGGTCATGCGCGTGCACGATGCGAGTGCATCGGTAGAGCAGCAGAGGATGAATGAAATTTTGGAAGCAAATCGAGATGCATCGGTTTTTCCAAGATACTTATATATTATTATATTATATTTTTAATATAGAATGTATTTTTTTTATTTATTAACAAGTGTTGTCAACCTGTTTTTGGCGCATAATTTAATTGACCTACATAAAGTATGCATTAGCAACGGACTTGCGGATGTGTACACTTACACTACAACTCAGTGTATCAGGTGTGCGGATGAAGCTAGTGGTGCGCCCTCAGAAAGCGCGAGAAGCAAAACAAACATTTTATTCCTCACTGAGTTTTAAATCTAAAGTATGGCAACATCATGGATTTAAGGATGGACGACTTGACAGGACAGATGGAATTTGCAAAATGTGCCGCGCATCTGTAAAATACACGGGCAGTACGACTAACCTGATATCTCACTTGAAGCGGCGCCTCGGTGTTGTTGTGGAAGCATCTTCCAGTGTTCCTGCATCCCCGGCTTTCGCACTGCTTCAACTGTAGCTACCAGCTCCAAAAGTGGTGAGAAAAGCATTGAAAGTTGTTTCCATGCGCAACAGTTTTGTGCGCTCTACGGCAATAACGAATGCTATTGCATTGTTCATCTGGTGCAAGAGTCAGAGAGACGAGAGGGTGTCTTTTCTACAGTTGGTTTGTTAAGCCCACTCACCTGTATAGCACATACTCAGGAATTCATTGGGAGATTTCAGAGGGGGGTAAATTGACTGGAGTTGAGGGCTCTAACAGCCTGTGGGAAGAAACTGCTGAGAAGTCTAGCCAAGCAGGCTCTAATACTTCTAATTTCGCCCTGATGGCAGTAGCTGAAAGAGACTGTGGAAGGGATGAGTAGAGTCTTTTACATACTGCTAGCTTTGCTGGAACACCATGAGAGGAAAATGTCCTGAATGGAGGGTAGATGGGCACCGATGATCTTTTCAGCTGTGTTCACTGTGCGCTGCAGGGTCTTGCGGTCAGCAGCACTGCAGCTCCCATACCAGACAGTGATGCAGATGGTCAGCACACTCAATGGTTCCTCTGTAGAATGTGGTATGGAGAGGGGGGGGGGAGGTAGATTTGCCCTTTTCAGCCGTCCAAGAAAATGTAGGCATTGTTTGCCTTCTTGGAGAGTGACATGGTTTTGGTAGTCCAGGAGAGACCCCGTGATAAACCCTCAGGAATTTAGTGCTGCTGACTCTCTCAACAGTCGAACTGTTGATGGTCAGTGGGGTGGTCAAAGGAGTTTCCCCTGAAGTCTATCACAACCTCCTTTGTCTTCTCTACATAAAGGGAAAGGTTGTTAGTGGCACACCATTCAGCCAACTGTGCCACTTCCCCTCTGTAGTACATTTCATAATTGTTGCTGATGAGACCTACCACTATTGTGTCATCGGCGATTTTGATGATGTGGTTGGAGCTGAACTTTGCAGTGCAGTCATGGGTCAGCAGAATGCAGAGCAGTGGGCTGAGCACACTGCCTTGTGGTGCACCTGTGCTCAATGCGGTAGTGCTCGAGTTGTTGTAGCCGACACAGACTGACTGAGATCTTCCAGTTCAAAAGTCTAGGATCCAACTGCAGAGGGAGGTGTTAAGACCTAGCACATTGAGTTTATTAATGAGCTGTTGTGGGATTATCATGTTGAATGCTGAGCTGAAGTTGATGAACAGAATTCTAACATAAGAGTTTTTATGATTGTTGTTGTATGTTTGTAGTTGACTTTAGACATGTGGGGACAACCTGACTCAATGAGGTGTTAAAAATATCTGTTCAGACATCTGTGAGCTTTGCAGCACAGTCCTTCAGAATACGACCAGTTATGTTGTCAAGACTGGCAGCCTTGCATGGGTTGATCCTAGATAAGCTCTTCCTCACATCAGCTGGACACAGACAGAGCACCTGGTCATTGGGACTTAAGGGTAGTTTTTTTGCAGGTGTCATTCTGCATTTCTAATCATGAATAAAAGTGGTTGAGTGCATCTGAGAGGGCTGCATCATTATTACTGGTCTGTGGTAAGGTCTTGCATTCTGTGATGGACTAAATGGCTTGCCGCAGGCTCCACGTGTCTTGGTCGTCTGTGAAGTGATTATTGATTTTTTCGGGGCATATGACCGTTTTTTGCATTCCTGATGCCATGGGATAGGTCAGCTTTGGCTGTTTTGAGGGCTGCTTTGTCTCCTGATCTGGAGGCTTAATCTCTGGTCTAAAACAGCCCACGAGGCTCTGCTGTCATCCACGGCTTCTGGTTTGCACGTGCGGTGATGGTTTTGGTTTCTGTAACATCATCAATGCACTTTTTGATATAGACTTTGACGTTTTCAGTATATTCATTTATGTTTGTGTAATTGTTTTAGGTGGCTTTTTCCGACCAGATTGTGATAAGTTTTTGAACTGGTTTGGTGAGTTTTAGAAGTGGCTGGTGTGCTGGGATTAGCTTAGCAGAGATGTGGTCCGAGTATCCGAGGTGGGCTCTCCTTTATTCGCATTCTTGTTTTTTGTGGGTAAACAAAGTCCAATGTGTTGCTTCCCCCACCAGATCCTCCCAAATCCCACGAATAACCAGAGCTGCCACCTGGATCCCACGAATGGCCAGAGCAGCCCCCTAAGGCCTTGTTTACACTAATACACTTTCGTTTTAAAATGCAATTGTTTTGCTACGGTTACGCCATCCATCCACACTACGCTGGAGTTCTCGAGCGCCGAAAACGGATCGTTTTGAAAACGCTGGAGAGGCCATTTTCATTCTAAAACGCTGGTGCTCCGTCTCAGTGTGGATGGGAAAAAACGGAGACATCTGAAAACGGAGGCGGGGCAGCAGACATTCGCCTCTCTGATAGGGGCTTTTCCCTCAATATTAAGTAGCCTAGACACAGTTCAGTCCTGCATCTTCTCCTTGTAAGTTCAGACTTTGCAAGTTTGATATGGAAAACAAACTCCCAAGGACACGTCGAGTAATTCTTCAAAGGAAAGAGTGTACTTTGTAACCTTATTCACAGCACCCTGGCTATGTTGTTTCACATTTTTAACAATAAAATGAAAACATGATATGAGGAACTGCCTATTTTGATTTTGATATTAACTTAACAGACACAAAATGTTGAGGCATCGTGTAGCTGCATATTTATATGAGCGTTATCCTCACTGTATTCATATTTATAACAAAACGGAGCCTATAACATCACTGCCTCCTTTTATTTTCATTGAAAATACGAGACCTCCCCTTTCTTTTGCTGAATATCAGTTTAATAATCAATAATTGCAATTACAAAAGTAAAACGCACAATAAGTTTTTACCTTATAGGAAATAAAGGCAAGCAGTCAGTCAATATACAGAATGTACGTGGTTAGAACAATTATTTACTTATCTTTGCGCTCAGCCAAAACACGTAACCTGACAACAAGTAATCGGTTCAAAAGACCAAAGTCAGAGAATATGTCATTAAGATAGAGACAACAAGATGAATTAAATATCACGTTTAGAAAATATAGTGAGATTAGATCCAGCGGTAGATCCTTGATGAGCAGTCCAAAGAGCACTGGGTGAAACGCTAGTGTGGACATGGATTATTTTCATTCAATCAGTTTTAAAACTGAACTGTATTAGTGTAAACAAAAATATTAGTGATATTTTCAATACATTTGTGGAAATGAAAAACTAGTATCACAGAGTATTCATCATGCAACATTTGGTGAAAGATAGTTACAAACTCATAAAGATATTCTCCACGTAAAATAATACAAGCAGTCTGTTAATGATTTACCCTGAGTCAGTGTTGGGCAGGAGTTTCATTATAAGTAGTGAGGCTACTAGATTAACTAGATCTCTTAGCAGCAAAGAGGTAGCGTAGCTACTTTCTAAATCAAATAGCTTTTCAGTAGTCATGCTATTGTTTTAATCAAGTAGCAAAGTAGCGTCCACACAAATGGCATTTACTAATTGTGGATCATTAAGTGATGCCACGGTCATTCATGGAGCTGTCAGGCCGCTGTCTAGCCGGTGAAAGTAAATGCATATGATTGTAAAATTAGCTTTGTTTGGAACAGCATATTAAGTGCAGTAAATAACTTAACTTAATAATTATGCCTCAAATGTTTAATTAATTCAGTTTTATTGATCACTAAGATATGATTGACTTGAATTAAAGTTGCTTCGATTTAAAAATGAAAAAAAAAAAGCCTTAATGTAGCAAAGCTTCTTTTGCCATGAAGCTTTTAGCTTAGATTTCTACACTTCCCAGGGGGTAGATTTTGGTGTAGTTAAGCTACGTTTTAGGTATAGTAACTAATAGCTTAGCCCACTACATTTTCAAAGTAGCTTGCCCAAAACTGCCCTGAGTATAATGGTATGGGGCATGGCCTGCCCTCCATGGCAACAGCTCATTGGAAGACAGTGCCATGGGGTGGATCAAACCACATCACTTAAAAACTTACTGCAATGGTAAATCTTTGCTTTTTTGCATTAGCGCGCTCGTGCTTGCTGCTGCTTTCTGCCCCCTTAGGCCTTGCTCACAGACTCTGCACCGCTATGCGACTGGGTCACCAACACCTCTTAAAGTTTTGCCACCTTCCAAACCACAAGAAAAACTTCTGCAAACAGATTCTCAGCAGACTCTTGGCGCACTCACACTATGCTGTCCAAATCCTGCCCAGGTGCGTTTCCCAACTCGTTTGAGAAGTGTGAGTGCTCTGAATCAAGCTTGGGCATGGTTGAGTTGGCCAGAGTGCGGTTCACTTGAGCTTTCGCATAGTAGGCTTGTAGTGCGAGTGCAAAGCGCACCTGAGCCCAAAACTTAAGACGCGACGTGACTTTTAATGGACTGTTTCATAAGGATTTGTTAATCATTCTTAATTTTCAATAAACACAAACTGTCGTAGTTTATTAAAGACACAGACCCCTCACTGCACATCAGCTGCCCCTTAAAGAAATCTCCTATTACCTGCAGCACGAGGACTTTTATAATAATTTATAAAAAAAGTCGAAAGTGGTGAATCTGTTTAGCAAAATGTTTGACTGTGTGTCACTACATCTCAAACGACTAAAAATAATACAAAACGATATAACTAAAGCAATGTTCACTGTGCTGAGCGAGAGCACTTCTCTTATTGTTAAACTGAACAGTTACATCATTGATGATGAAAGCGTGCTCAGGTCTGGTAGGTAAAAAAATGCAATGTGAGTGCAGGCCGAGGGGGAGAGGGGATGGGGGACAATCGAGCTTTGGCATGGTTCAAGGCAAATGCACCTAATATGAGTGCACCCTCAGTCACCCCGGTAATCCAGGACTACCTCCACTCACGAGTAAGTGAATCCCAAGGATGTCATTGAAACTGAGTCACAACCATACAGGAGCACCATGTTTCCCTGAGTCCAGCTAGCAAAAGAAATTTAAGTCTTCCAGCAAAAGCTTAAGCTAAGCATTGTATGTTTGTGAATGAGTGTGTATGGATGTTTCCAAGTGATGGGTTGCAGCTGGAAGGGCATCCGCTACATAAAACATTAAAAAAAAAAAAATATATATATATATATATATATATATATATATATATAAATATAAATATATATTTATATTTTTATATTTATATATAAATATATATATATATATATATATATATATATATATATATATATATATATATATATATATATATATATATATATATTAGGGCTGTAACAATACACGATATAAAATCGAAATTGCGACACTCAGATCTACAATCCTGTTTCGCGGTGTGATAAGGGAGAATCGCGACACACCCCGTGACTACCTTTCCAATAACGCCACGCGTGCCTGCAAAAGTTGAGCTAATTAACACTTTTTTTCGTTCGACATTACAAGCACTGCTCCGTTTAAGCCCTCGCAATATTTAGCCGGGAGAGCTCGCACGGAGCTCTTAGTAGGGGACCGTCTGAATGTGTCAAGAATATCAAAAACAAAACCAACTTAACCCCGCTTGACAACCGACAACGCCAGAAACATTGCCAATGCTGTCAAAGCGGCCGGATTTTCAGCGCATATACGATGATTTGCTCACACTGTTAATGTGGCTGCGCAGAGAGGGATGGGCGTTCACCAGATTTCAGTTAACAGCAAACTTTTCTGTAACCGTGCTGTGCGCTTTCTGTTTGAACCTTTGAGAGTGCTGACTGACAGGTGCGTGAGGTCAGAAAACAGGACGAAGCTTTCAGTTAAGATGAACACAGTTTTTATAGTTATACTTTATTTAGAGATAAAGGTATATGACTCTGCATACAATCACTCTATCTTGCTGGAGTTTATAGCCGTTTCGCTTTACTTCAGGACGCATTAACACCGCTCTGATGGTCTAATTGTTGTTTTAAGTTACCAAGAGCTGTATGAATATACAAATCTTGAATATCACAATAGTATTAAATATTACAATTGTTGTTACAGACAGCAACACTTTTGCACAATTGATACCCAGCTGATTCAGTCGTTTATAAGAGGACCGCGCCTCTTCTTTTTTTCTTGTCAACATAAAGGCAGTGAGGTGCGCCTCGTTTTCGGCCACTTGTTTAACTGCAAGGCATACTTAATTTGCGGGACGATAACGTATAACCCGTGCCTACAGACACATTTGCCAAAGAAGCAAAATGGAAGAAGAATATTGCTGTTTGATACAGACCTGTTGATACTAAACCAGCGCTGATGTTGACCTGGATCTGCGTAATAAACGCAACAAATAGGCTTTACTTTTTATTTTACAGCTTAAAGCATGTACGCAGATTAATGCAATATCATATTTAAACAACAAAACTGTTTACAAAAAGTCTACATATGCACCCGTTGTTGTTGTCTTTTCATCACGCAGCGCACGCACTTGAACCGCGAGGGAGAGAGAGGAAACCATAGGCTATATCAGGACATATTCTTTAAAATAATGATTTCTATTAAAAATGTAAAAGGTTTTGTGATTATAATAATAACAGCGGGGCATTAAATAAATGCATATTTTCTGTGGAGCGGGCAATTTGAGGAAGTTAGCTATTTTTATTTGACGGAAGATAAAACATATGATTGGAAAAAAAAAGCCCATGCCGGTTATTTAAAAGAATCAGTCAGTATTTTCCTTTTGTAATATAAATTAATTATTTAAGTGAAAATAATTTAGGGCAGTCCTATTTATTTTATTCATTTTTTTTAGATTATTCTGCTCTTCTGTGCTAAACACTGCAGGTGCGTGAAGATGCTCTGTTGTTCTGTTCCGCTATTAATATATAAAAATAAATCAGTATTTTAAAATGCAATATTTAATGTGTCAGACACAAAATAGACACGTCAATTTGTTTAATATAAAATTAATAGTAATCTGACCAGTTAACCGTTAATAACCGAGCGGCGGTTGTCGGTTAGCAAAATTAACGAAATGAGCATCCCTAGTAGCTATTTAATTAACTTTTTCTATGTAAGAGAACTTGATTGAAAAATAATTTTCAACATGCTTGAACCATCTACACAATGGAGTTTAGTTCTGTTTGGTTTTTCAACAGAATTTTGTTACAAAAGAAAACAGAAGTTATATAGCTTTGGCTATTACTTTATTTTATATATGGCTATTTATATTGTTAATAATTTGCATAGTTAATATTGTTCTTTGATGTTTAGTTTATAAAGATTTTTCAAATGTTATTTAATAAAAAATTGTTTTAAAAAATTTTTTTTCCCACCCCACACGAAAAAAAAAATCGTGATACGAACCGAATCGTGGGTCAAAAATCGTGATACGAACCGAATCGTGGGTCAAAAATCGTGATACGAACCGAATCGTGGGTTTGGAGTATCGTTACAGCCCTAATATATATATATATATATATATATATATATATATATATATATATATATATATATATATATATATTAGGGATGTAACGATATTGTAAATACCGTCATACCGCAATATTAATTTTTTTCGATATTATCGAAGTCGCATGACTCGGTAAAACTATAGGTCTTCTGAGAAAATTTGCTCAGGCGAATGAAGCGAACGGGACGTAGCTAAAACTACATTTCCCATCAGCCCAGGCGTGGCCATAATCCTTTGCGGTCTGTTGTCGCTACAGATCCAGTAATGCGGAAATGGAGTGTGCTGCTAGTAGCGGAGATGAAAAAAAGATGGAAATGATCGAACCTAAAGCGGGTGTTGTCGCCGCGCGCGTGCTGAATAGCGGTGCTGTCGCGCGCGTTCTGTTCAGCTGTGTTGTGGCGCGCGTATTGTAAAGCGCCGAGGGGGGGTTGAGCGCGCATATTCAAGAGAGGTGTTGTCGCGCGCCTACTGAAGGGCTGGATTGGACGGAGGTTGTGTCGCGTCGCGGGGGCACTTTTGATCGTTTTGGAAGGGCATTTTCTATCCAAGACTAAAAAGGGCATGTGCACTGCACAGGTTGAGCCCTATGTGTGCACGTGCCTGCAAGTTGGGGAATACGACTAATAACAGTCATGGGGACTGCAGAAACACAGCACACTGTTCAGATTGATGCAGACATTGACTTGTACCGCAAAGAGATCTCTATCTCACTCATGGTTTGTCTTCTCAAGTGGGGGAAAGACAATGCACAACGTCACTGCTGTCAACATGGGCCAAGTCATATCTCTCTTGTCCCAGAAACCTCAGTCCCAAATGAGAGGGTTTTTTTTTCTGTTGCAGGGGACATTGTAAATACCCAGAGATACCAGCTTTTACCAGATTATAATTATATGATAATTTTCCTTTAAACCCATCTCTATCTAAGTGAGTGAGTGATTAAATGTTGAATGTGATGAGTTTTCAACAATACTAAATTGAAACTTTATTTTTTTACATGGTTTAATAATTTTTTGTTATTAAAATTGAAGTTAGTGTTTCAAAGCTTACAGATAGATGGCTAATTTGTATGTCAATGACACTTTTGGCACTTTTTTGGAGTATTTTCATAAGTTTTTTTTTTTCCTGTAAATGATTCAATAAATACCGTACCGTGACATTCATACCGAGGTATTACCGAACCGTGAAATTCTGATACCGTTACATCCCTAATATATATATATATATATATAATTTTATATATATCACTATCATTATAATTTAATTATATGTATTCAGATGGCGCTCTGTGGCATGGCAGAAGTATGAACAGTCATGAGTCGTGGCTGGCCGCTGGACGCCGCAGACAGCCGCTGACTTGCGAATTCTAAATGCATGGCACTGCGCGTCCCCGAGCGGCGCTTCCGATGCGTGACTTGCTTGTGACTTTGCGTGACTTTGCTCAAGTCAAGTTCTTGTTGCAGAACCGAAATTATGCACCGAAGTTCATATGCTGATTTGATCCGGTGCATACAGGTTCCAAAAGTACTGATGCCATAGTGGCACCGAGTTTCGGTACCCAACCCTATTTATAAGTCAATGTTTCAAGCTGTAGATTTTGTTACCTAGCTCAAGTGTAATTAATTATTGTTATGTTATTACCATTAACCACGAAAGTATTATAAATGAGATTGGGAAAAATACAATGTCTACTATTTTCTGGACAAATGGTCAAAGTGTAAACTTTAATTTGATTCTGTCTGACTCAAGTAAGTCAAATCAGGTGTTTCGAATATTCTGATTTGATTGCTCGAAAAGAGATAAGAAAAGCCCTGATTTATCTTT
The DNA here is from genome assembly GCF_052040795.2 of Danio rerio. Lineage (NCBI taxonomy): Eukaryota > Metazoa > Chordata > Actinopteri > Cypriniformes > Danionidae > Danio > Danio rerio. The sequence continues at coordinate 64,609,577 of NC_141023.1, forward strand.
TAAAGTATGTTAATTCCCTACAATACCTACTTCATCTGCAGTAAAGACAACAACACACATTTATACAATTTCAGCGCTCCATTTAAAATCCCATTTTCTTAGTTCAATTGAAAATCCCATAGATTGGTAACTTTTTTTTAGGATGTCAGATGTCTTGTCTTGAATGCAGACAACTGAAAACAGCCATAGTCATTATCTAACCATATCTGTAGTAACTATACAGCTAACTGGGTGAATGGGCTATATGCACGCATTACTTCCGCGTTTTGTCTAAGGCCGCGGTCCAGCTTCCGGTCTGGGTGATTTTAAGCGGAGGTAAACAGTATTATGGCAGAGTCGTCAATATTTACTCGCTGTTTGCGAGTAAATTATGGTCAACGATGTGCAAATGATTGTCCGGATGTGCTCTACAACACCGCAGAGCAAAGCTTGAGAAGGGTTTCAAGTTGTATGCATCTTCCTACCTGTGCAATTATGAAGGTAAGTTCAGCTAGCCTGAAGGCTAACTTTAGCGTTAATACTCTTACGATCCGTCCATCTGCAGCTTTATCACGTAAGTAAAAATAATCATATGTGTATGTAATTCTGTCTCAAAGTGTCAGGTAAAAACAGGGCAGGAATAAGATCTCAGTGAGAGCTCATTACTACCGATAGATCTATGAAGAAATCGGAGTCTCCTCACCAGCTGAGAGTAGGACAGCATACATGTGAAATTCTGTCCCATTCATACTTTTACTGTTCTAAAGTGACCACCACTGTTCAGTTCGGATAATTACAGAAACACAGATGCTGTCTTAGCTTGTAAGCATGATTATTGAGCAAGATATATTAGGAATAAAATAATACAATGCCGTTCCATCCACAACAGACAAATAGCACTGTCAATGCTGATATTTATTGCTGAAACAGTGGAGATAGCATGCTTTCTATTTAGTCGATAACATTGTAATTAAATGGGAGGGTGACCCAAAACAATAAGGTGTCATTAGTTAATTTCACATCAACAATTTGTCTATTTCAATATTTATTAGTTTTTTACATTAATGAACAAATGCTTATTCATTGTGCTTGTTAACTCACAATGTAATAGCTAATGTTAACAAGCATGACTTTGGATTTTTATTCATTAGTAAATTAGTTTAACAATGCTAACTATTAAATATTAAATAGTTATTTTAATAGTGAGCAAATACATTAATTAATGAAACCTTATTTTAAAGTGTGACTAAAGGGAGCTACTTTTAAATCATTTAAATTAATTATTTACTGTGTAGTTTAATCTGATGATATTGCTGCAGATGCCTTTAAAAAGAAGATATTTTGAAGAAAGCTGAAAACCTGTAACCATTGACTACCATAGTAGGAAAAATAACTACTATGAATATCAGTGGTTGCAAGTTTCCAGCTTTCTTCAAAGTATTTTTGTTTGTGTTAAACATCAGAAAGAAACTCAAACAGGTTTGGAACAAGTGAAGGATGAGGAAATAGAATTTTCAGTTTTGAGTGAACTGCCTTTAATGACTCTCTTTAAAAACCTATTAATATTCTTGTTTCTGTTTTCTAGGTAACATTATGAGATTCAGAGCTAGAAAATTTTATGTGTTACTTCATCCTGGAGCGGACATCCGTCAGAAGATCCATGCCATCGTCTGCAAGTTAATAGCTCCTGCTCTTGTGTGGCTGAGAGTGGGATATGCAAACATTTGGTTGCTTTGCTTTTCCAGACAGCCCATTACTCTGAAATGTGTAATGTGTGTTGTCACATGAACAATTGTTTGGAATGGATCAATTATGTGTTAAGTTCCATGAAACAGATGGGTAATTTATTTATTTATTTATTTAATACGTATAAGCCCAAATACCTCTCTATGCACAAGTTACAGAAGAAGCACCTGATTCAAGAAAACAACTGATTCAATGTCATTTTTTCTGTTCATCTGAATAAAATATTTTTTTCAAAATGTTACATTTTTTTGACAATTTTTATTTCAAATTACATACAGTGAATTATATTTTATATGTACAGTGAATAAAATAAAGGTCTTTATTCTGAATTAAAAAATTGCACTTAGAAAGTAGCTTAAGAAATGTTTATGTATATTAATGTTCATTTTTTTTACTTTAAAGGCAATGAAAATAAACTATTATTTGCCATAAAAGCTCCTTTCTTTAAATGTCTGCATCCGGTTGGCACTCGAGCCTCGATCAGTTTTCTAGACTGAAATTGTCAGCTACACTCTTGTTTTTTTCTGTTTCTGTAAAATTCTCACGTTTAATATCAACAACCCACCTCTTCTGCACGACTAAGTCTTTTGGAAACGTGTGGAAACTAAGGTAAGAGTTCAATTTTTGACGCTGTGCATTGCTGAACACAGCAGTGGTATCTACAAGTACTGTTCTCACATCTTTGAAATGACACTTTTAAACGTTTAGATGTCATATTTATGTAGCTGACATAAACATATATAAGTGGGCTATAATGGCATAAAACATTAAGACAACTGTCCAAAACATTACTCGTTTTTATCAGTAGTGCTCCTGTTGTAGCACTGTACTGTACGATCGGCGGAAGTAGGCTCGGGGTCTTAAATTTTACCGGAAATGCGTCACGCGCCGCCGTGCATAGAGCCCATTCTCTATGAGGAATATTGTGTAGGCAGAAGTAAGGACACACTGTCTGGAGTCAAACCACACATCATGTGAAAAAGGTCTATTTCCCCATTTGTTTGTTTATTTCAGTTTTTAAACTTGTTAATACCATCCCTTTAAAAACATATTACTGCATGTGGATAGAATGAGTGCCTGGGATTTCCCTAAAAGTTCAGTGATATCATTGTTCAAATGCGTGACAACCTGCCAAAAAAAACAACAAAAAAGGGAATGCACCTCTTTTATACATGAGGTAAATCATATTCTTTGGTTGTATGTGGAAACAACGATGATCCAAACCCCACGATCATGTAAATCATCCACATTTTCACTTCAGCAAATCAGTTTATCTAAATGCAGTTTGACTGAACATAATTGGTATACTATTCAAAAACCAGAGTATTAGTAGCAATAGTTCTATTCAGGGCTTGGCAATAACTTTTTTGATCGCCAGCCACTGTGGCTAGTAGATTTCCAACATTACTATCCACTTGAAATTTTTACTAGCTACACTTTTCTTGATGGGAAAATATATTTTGCCTAAATTGAACTTTAACATGCTAAAATTGCTTGATTTAGACGTTGTTATGTCCACATGCCCTCTCATTCATTTCACTACTTGTGTGTGTTGTGTATTGGCTTGCTCAGTGAGCAAATGGGTTGTGTCACATAGCAATCAGTCTTTATTTCACGACTTTTCAGGGCTCAAAATTAAGGATTTACCAAATTTATCTTTGACCACACCAAATAAGTATTTCTTAGCCACAATTTTTAAATGTGTCAAAAGAAGGAAAATATAGCTTTATATGTGCACTTTTAATGCAACAAAACTTTTCTTTAAAAAAACATTACATTAAAACAATAATTATTGTCATGTATCTAAAATATGCACAGTAATGTGTCCTGGCTAAAAGTCCCAGATCAGCAGTGAACTACACATAAAAGAGGAGTAATGTCCCATTAAAGCAATCTTATTGTAAAAAATATAATTAAACTATATAAACACAAATAACTGTAAGCAAAAGAAAGCAGGTGAAACATACGGTTAACACACGGTTAATATAGGTCTGTTAATCTGTTCAAAGAATAATTCAAATGAAAGCAGTGACCGCTGCTGCTTACAAAAGAATGTGGTTTTTTTTATTTTTTATTTTTTTATCTTGAGCTCTTAAAAGCAGCAGGACTGTGGATGCACGATCATCGCTCTTTGTCCAGTCTTTTTCAAAGGGAACCAATCACACCAGTAGCGCTTCCTCTAGGCACAGTTGCTTCACGCAAGTAAACGGGAGCGCGCATGCACTTTTTAACAATCCAACAGCGAGTGATCATCCTCTCGTTTGGTTTTTACCTTCTTTTTTGCTGTTTTGCTCGTGCGAACATAGTTATTTTTGTCAGTCCTGCTGCTTCTCGATTTTAAGATCACATTTGCACGGATATTGTGCGGATATTGTGCCATGCATATTGTCAAACTCTGCTCTTAAGAAAACTACAATTTAAAAATTATTTCCAACCAGCCAAAGTGGCTAATGGAGGTGTCTAACCCGCCATAGCTAAAATCTATCATTACTATCATAATCTAATCATTTGGCAGATAGGCGGGTGTTAATGTAAAGCCCTGGTTCTATTTATTTTAAAAATAACCTACAATGTATCCAGCATCACTCACTTACTTTCCTCAGACTTCTTCCTTTATTTGTAAGGGGTTGCCTTAGCAGAATTAACTTCTGATAATAAACTAAGTATTCCATTATTACTGCTATAAAAGGAACCGTGTGAAATTAAAAATAAATTTACACTAAATGTTCATCAAATCTTTTTTTCATTTGGCTTAAAAATGTTAATTGCATTTGGTCAAAAAAAAGGTAGAAGAAAAATTCCAAACCTCAGTGTGTTGAGTTGACAGTTTGCACTTTTCAGTCCAGCACAGATCAGCTTCACTCCTGAATCCTGCAGGTCATTGCGACTCAGGTCCAGCTCTCTCAGGCGGCAGTTTGATGAAAGTAGAGACACAGCCACAGTTTCACAGGACTGTTTAGTGAGATTACAGCCTGACAATCTAAACAGGATAATAGAAATAATTATTTACAAGCTCACCCTATAGATGTACAATGACATTTGAGAGAACTATGTGCATTGTTTCATGTTTCGGATAAGAAGATAATGTGTAATGCTGTGTTCACACCAGATGCGGAACGCGCGGATAAATCGCGCTATTCGCGCGTAAATTGCCGCGTGAACATTTGAGTTTACTCGCTTCATTCGCACGCCAAACCCGCTTCATTCGGGCGTGAAACCCGCTTCATTTGCGTGTCAATTCGTCATTCGCTCCGCGCAATTCGCGCGTATCGCGCCAAAGGATGTCTATTCGCGTGTTTGCATTGACTTAACATGTAAATCACTCGTGCTTGACGCGCGTGCCGCATCTGGTGTGAACGCAGCATAACTGCAATGTACTCATTACCATTACATAGCCTAACATGAGCAGTGTTTATGAGCTGAGCGAAAAGAATCAACCACTGAATCAACACTGAGGATTAGATGCAATTTAAATAAATAAACTAAAACCCAAATCTACATGTCAGGGCCATAAATATTCTTTCATCATTCATGTGTACTTAGACCTAAGCTTCCTAATTATGTTGACAGCAAGACACATGGTCCACAAGACCTCTCACGAATTACCTTCCAAAGGACTACACCTTCTCTAAAATCTTATAACTCTTACCAAACAAAAAAATTAGCAAACATGGAAACACCATTGAAACTGAACGGTTTAGTGCTTCCATTTCTACATTTCTGAAGTTAAACAAATTCTTGTAAAATACTTTTCATCACATTATAAATTCACCATTAAATATTTATTGTTAAAGCAGAAAATTTGAAGTATGTGTGACAAAAGACAACATAATTTAACTTACAGGAATGAGAAAAAGATAATCACACCCTGAACCAAGAACAATACCTAAATGGTCAGAGCTGCACTGAGCATCGAGCAATAATAAACTGAGTTTAAAACCAAACACACAAACTCAAATAGACTCTTCCAGGTTAAAGTGGTTCTAGATCCGAAAACATCCAACAATCCTATCTCTTTCCACTTTTAATTCCTCCATTTAGAATATTTCTGTCAACAGTTCCATGTTAGTTAAGTGAACCTGTGAAACCTAAAATCTTTGCCTGTCTCAAACTTGAAATTTTTGGCTCAATTGACAAACAGACCACCAGACATAACACATGCCATAGAGGGAATGCACGCAATAAGCATCAAACTCAAGTAATGTCTCCAAATTCTTGCTGAACAGGTGCAAATAAAAAATCTGAAATTAGTTAACCTGGTCTAAGACATAACAGCATGTCTAATTAATTAATGTTGGTTCACTTTGTTAGGTATTGCAAATTAGGGATTTTCATAATTTCACTCTTTTAAATTCTTCCTTACCAAGTAAATTTCTTTGTTAGAATATTGAATAAAGTTTCATTTGTAGTTAAAGAAAAATGTCATTAGTATAATTATCAATGTGCTGTTTTAATATATTGCTACTCTCCCTAAATATTAAATGTTTTCTCTTTATCTCTGATATTAATAGTTGCTGCAAAGTCAACAATTCAATCAACAACTGGAAATTTGATTTGTTCGATTATAAAGTGTCAATCCTATGATTCCTTTAAAATTTCCTCAAAAACCTATTCAATTACGCTCAATCAACATTTATGAATTAGGGCAACAAATATGAAAGATAGAAGAAAAAAAGTCAAACTTCAGAACGTTGAGTTGACAGTTTGGGCTCTTCAGTCCAGCACAGATCAGCTTCACTCCTGAATCCTGCAGCTCATTGCGACTCAGATTCACTTCTCTCAAGAGGTTGTTTGATGATTGTAGAGCTGAAGCTACAGTTTCACAGTGTTGATCTGCAAGATTACATTCTGACAATCTAAAAAAAAAGATAGAACTTTGGTTAAAGGCATGTTGATAAATTGGTGTTCATTATAGTTATTAAAACTATAGTGGTAATTAGACTTGCATTTCCATTGCCAAAGGTACCCGTTTGGTAAGCATATTGTGACAGTTGTTATCTGACAAGCTAAGCAGTCGAAGATATTTTCATACATGTACAAAGTTGTATAGGTTGTTTATAGATAGCATGTGAAAAGCCTCTCACAACAAATGATAGTTTTTTTATAGTGGGTACAGAAAGTTTTCAGACCCTCTTTAATTTCTCACTCTTTGTTATATTGCAGCCATTTGCTAAAATAATTTAAGTTCAATGATTTTCATCATTAATGTACACACAGCACCCCATATTGACAAAAAAACACAAATGTTGACATACAAAAAAGCATTTATTAAAAAAAGAAAAACTGAAAAATCACATGGTCCTTAGTATTCAGACTCTTTGCTGTGACACTTATGTATTTAACTCAGGTGCTGTCCATTTCTTCTGATCATCCTTGAGATGGTTCTACACCAGGGGTCACCAATCTCGGTCCTGGAGGGCTGGTGTCCCTGCAAGGTTTTGCTCCAACTTGCCTCAACACACCTGCCTGGATGTTACATGTATGCATAGTAAGACCTTGATTAGCTTGTTCAGGTGTGTTTGATTAGGGTTGGAGCTAAGATCCGCAGGACACCGGCCTTCCAGAAACAAGTTTGGTGACCCCTGTTCTACGCCTTCATTTGAGTCCAGCTGTGTTTGATTATACTGGCTGGACTTGATTAGGAAAGCCACACACCTGTCTATATAAGACCTTACAACTCACAATGCATGTGAGAGCAAATGAGAGTCATAAGGTCAGAGAAACTGCCTGAAGAGCTCAGGAGACAGACATGTGTCAAGGCAAAGATCTGGCCAAGGTTACAAAAAACGTTCTGCTGTGCTTAAGGGTTCTAAGAGCACAGTGGCCTCCATAATGCTTAAATGGAAGATGTTTGGGATGACCAGAACCCTTCCTAGAGCTGGCCGTCCGGCCAAACTGAGTTATCGGGAAAGAAGAGCCTTGGTGAGAGAGGTAAACAACAACCCAAAAGATCACTGTGGCTGAGCTCCAGAGATGCAATCGGGAGATGGAAGAAAGTTGTAATAAGTCAACCATCACTTTACCCCTCCACCAGTCGGAGCTTATATGTATATATATAGCACTGCACTACATGTGTTCAAAAGAATCTAAAACGCTAAATAGGATGAATTTATGTCGCATTTTCTAAAATAATACATTCTGTATCTAGCTTTTCACTTGTACGGTGGCTCTGAACTGTCAAAACACCTCTAAAAAAGGCTTTTCGGACATGACATATTTGTACACATGTACATTACTGTAACACGCTTTATTCAATACCATTTGAGCAGTCCTTAGCTTTTTCATTTTCATCTTATTTAAAATATATTTAACCTGCTTGTTGAATAAATCCCATTTTGTTATTTAACCTATTATTTTTATGCAACAGTCAAGTTACATGTTAATTTGCTATGAAGAAAATGAATTTTTTAATGCTGATTTGTGTGAAATTGGGAATAAAAGTCTATATAATCACCTTGCAGTTTTGAAATTATAGCTTTTTTGCTTTGAGTATAGACTATTCAGCTATAACATTTTGAAATATTAATAATTATCGGCCTATACTAATCGGCTATCGGCCCTTAAGTCTGAAGAATTATCGGTATTAAAAAATCCATATCTATGCATCCCTAAAGCTAATAAACATTAAGTAATCGATTAAAGATTATTGCACACTGAATCTGAAATTTTTATCCGTAATCTTCGCATTTAAAAAAAAAATTCTCATTTTTCTCATGCAAAAAAGCATTTTGAGAGCTTTGACAGTTCAGAGCCACCGTACAATCAGTATGAATGCCGTCACTTGAGCCTTCAGCACAGATAACTTTGACAAACACAGTGAATAAGAAAGACAGTTGAGAACGTTCGAGGTTACAGAAGTAACCCTTCGTTCCCCGAGGAGGGGAACGGAAGTGCCATGAATGGGAGGATTCGGATCAGAAGCCGCTTGTCTGGAGAGTATTGAACGGGCCAATGAATGAAATAAATTGGCAGCGTAAGCTTGCGCAGGTGTGCGGCATCTGCAATTATCTCAGCATATAAGCACACCTGAAGCCAGCAGACGCCATCCTTTTAAGCTGAAGAGACTTTCAAACAGCTAAGGGACAGTCATTATGGCGACGGAGTATGGCACTTCCGTTCCCCTCCTCGGGGAACGAAGGGTTACTTCTGTAACCTCGAACATTCCCCTTCGGTTGGGGAACTTCAGTGCCATGAATGGGAGAAGTATGGAAAGCGCCATAATGACTGCACCTTACCAACACCCCCGATGAGGAGATAGTCAAGCAAGCGTGACGCACCCACATCATGGGGGGCGCGGTCCTCCAACGTGTCCCTGGCCCTAATTTATCCTACTTCAACAGAAGTTTTACGGATTTAGATATATTTTTTGGGAAGTCGTGAGCATCTAGATAATTCTAGGAATACGACAGTACGTTGGGAAGCGTGCAATCCCGATAGGGAGGACGCTGCGGAGGCCATCCGTTACCCAAGGGGGGGATAGATGGCAGAATTTACATATGGACTAGCCCTAAAAAGGGGGAGTACGCATAGCAAAAGAGTGGTTAGCGGAGAGGGAAGACACGGGTCCGCCCAGGGGGGGGACTTAACCGTGGCGGAATAAGCATATGGGATCGCCTAGTGGGGATCACGCATAGCAGGCACCTATACCCAAAACGCGGGCTGACCAGCGGGCAGACCTACAACGTCGTGGGCCAGCAAGTGACTCCTCCGCTGAGTCAGTGCTGGGGGCCATGGAGGAATCTGCAGGGCTCACCTGACGGGGAACTTTACTGACAGATAAAAAGGCGCACGTACCTCCGTGTTAAGGAGAATGGCGCAGCAAGCGTGTTTCAACACCCTACCGAGTTGTCTCCTCAATCACCAAAGGGTTACCTAATACCCTTGAGGAAACCGGCTCCACTCGCAGATTGTAAAACCTTGCAAATGTGTTGGGTGTCGCCCAGCCCGCAGCTCTACAGATGTCTGTTAGAGAGGCGCCGCGTGCACGCGCCCAAGAGGATGCAACGCTCCGAGTGGAGTGTGCACGTACTCCCGGGGGACACGGCTGACCTCGACTCGAATAAGCGAGTGAAATGGCATCCACAATCCAGTGGGATAATCTTTGTTTCGATACGGCACTTCCCTGCTGCCGACCGCCATAACAGACAAAGAGCTGCTCAGATGATATAAAATTCTGAGTACGGTCCACATAAATGCGCAGAGCGCGAACTGGACAAAGTAAAGAAAGGGCTGGGTCTGCCTCCTCCGGGGGCAGCGCTTGCAGGTTCACTACCTGATCTCTAAAGGGGGTGGTAGGAACCTTGGGCACATAACCGGGGCGGGGTCTCAGGATGACGTGAGAGTAATCCGGCCTGAATTCCAGGCACGAGTCACTGACCGAAAATGCCTCCAGGTCCCCGACCCTCTTGATGGAGGCCAACGCAACCAGCAGAGCTGTCTTCAGGGACAGAAATCTTAGAGATACTGATTCAAGTGGCTCAAAGGGATCGGATCGCAGACTCGTGAGAACGAGGGCGAGATCCCAAGAGGGCATGAGAGGGGGGCGAGATGGATTAATTCGCCTAGCACCCCAAAGGAACTGGATGACCAGGTTATGCTTTCCCACGGTGCCGCCAGCTACCGCGCTATGATAAGCGGAGATGGCGGCCACGTAAACCTTGAGAGTGGAGGGCGACAGCCTGCTGTCCAACTTCTCTTGAAGGAAAGAGAGCACAACACTAATCTGGCAATTTCGGGGGTCTTCTCTGCGAGAGACGCACCATTCAGTGAATAGACTCCACTTCAGGGCGTAGGCGCGCCTCGTGGAGGGGGCTCTAGCCTGAGTGATGGTATTAACCACCGCAGTCGGTAGGTTACCTAAGTCTTCCTCGCGTCTAGGGACCACACGTGGAGGTTCCAAAGATCGGGGCGAGGGTGCCAGATGGTGCCCTGTCCCTGAGAGAGTAGGTCCTCTCTCAAAGGGATCCGCCAGGGGAGGGCCGTCGCGAGGAGTGAGAGCTCTGATATCCAGGTCCGGTTGGGCCAAAGGGGCGCAACTAGCAGAACCTGTTCCTCGTCCTCCCTGACCTTGCACAGAAACTGCGCGAGCAGGCTCACTGGGGGAAACGCATACTTGCGCATGCCCCGAGGCCAGCTGTGGGCCAGTGCATCCGTGCCGAGAGAGCCCTCGGTCAGGGAAAAAAACAACTGGCAGTGAGCGTTCTCGGGGGAAGCAAACAGATCGATCTGGGCCTCCCCGAATCGCGCCCATATCAGCTGAACAGACTCGAGGTGGAGTCTCCATTCTCCAGGGCATAACAGCTGTCGTGAGAGCGCATCGGCTGCACGATTGAGCGTGCCTGGGACGTGAATGGCGCGCAGCGATTTCAGCCGCGGGTGACTCCAGAGGAGCAGACGGCAGGCGAGCTGAGACATGCGGCGAGAGCGCATACCCCCCATGCGGTTGATATACGCCGCCGCCATACTGTCCGTCCTGACCAGCATGTGTTGCCGCTCCAGCACCGGTAAAAAGCGGTGGAGAGCGAGGAACACTGCCAACAGCTCTAGGCGACTGATATGCCAATGCAGCTGGGCACCCTTCCAGAGGCCCGCAGCCGCATGCCCGCGACACACGGCCCCCCAACGCGTGTTGGAAGCGTCTGTTGAAACAACAACATGGCTGGGCGCCTGTCCTAGAGGCACACCGGCCTGTAGGAACGAGGGGTCGTTCCAAGGGCTGAGGGCGCGGCGACACCGAGACCCGGTGTGTGCCCACGTGCCATGCGCGTCTGGGGACCCGATCGTGAAGCCAGTGCTGAAGTGGTCTCATATGGAGCAACCCGAGCGGCGGGACGGCAGCTGCGGATGCCATATGCCCCAGGAGCTTCTGAAAGACTTCAGTGGGACCACTAGTTTGCTGTCGAGCTCCCTCAGACAGTTCAGCAACAGGCGAGCGCGTTCCTCGGAGAGGTGCGCTACCATGGTGATCGAGTCCAGCTCCATCCCGAGAAAAGAAATCCGAGTGTAAAACCCACTCTCCATCTCGGCTGGAGGAACCGGCTCGATTGCACCCTTCGCCAGGAGGGCAACAATCTCCTCTCGCAAGACAGGGGCGGACAGGGGGTTGACCCTGGAGAAATACACACCCGTAAACTTGGGGGGCCGTTTCGCGAACTGAATCGCGTAACCGAGTCTGATTGTGCGTATGAGCCACCGCGAGGGGCTGGCCCGCGCTAACCAGGCAGGCAGAGCCCTCGCTAATGGAGTCATCGCTACAATCGCTGACGTACCAGGGGTGGGGCAGCGTGGAGTGGGTGTGCTGATCCGGGAAGCACGAGGGTCCCGCGGAAGAGCTGGAGGAGAGCGATTCGCTCTGGCTCCGCACCCTGACTCCGGAGAGGGGGCTGGAGGGCTGAGGGAAGGGAGACCGTCCCCCCAGCGCTCGTGAGCCACTGGCGAAGCACGTAGAGTCTGCGAGCCGGAAGGCAGCGCGTCCCGGACTGGCAGAACTCGTGCAGTCACAACCGGGGAAGGGAAAAAGTGCTCTTTTACTGATGTTTTGGTGGCACTGAAAAGTACCGTTGTTATCGGGGCCCCGCCCTCCAGCGGGGAAAGAGCAAGTTTCCTCTTCTCCGGATGGCCTGTCTCAGGGACGCTTCGCGGTCCGTTTACCGGACTTAACGGCGCCCTGGGCAGGAGGGGCTGCCTGCTTTCGAGGTGTACGCCGCGCCCGCTTGGCCGGAGGCGCAGGCGGGGGCGGGGCAGCACTCGTTGGCGGGCGCCCTCGGCGAGGAACAGCGGAGGTGGATGGCTCGGTGGGCGCAGCGGGCTTACGGCCACGCCGATAGATGACATTGCCCATCGCATCCGACTGCTCTTTCACCGTCTTGAATTCCTGGGTGAATTCACCGACGGTGTCGCCGAACAGGCCAGCCTGGGATATGGGCGAGTCAAGAAAGCGAACTTTGTCAACATCGCGCATATCGGCCAGGTTTAGCCAGAGGTGGCGTTCCTGAACCACAAGTGTGGACATCGTCCTCCCCAGCGCACACGCGGCGGACTTAGTAGTCCGAAGAGCATAGTCGGTCGCGGTGCGCAGCTCATGTAATAAGCTTGGGTTGGACCCGCCCTCGTGCAGCTCGGCCAGCGCCTGCGCTTGGTAGCGCTGGTAGGTGGCCATCGCGTGCAAAGCAGAAGCAGCCTGGCCCGCAGCCTTATAAGCTCTGGCTCCGAGGGAGGCAGACAACCTACAGGCTTTGGACGGGAGGCGGGGCAAACCCAGCCACGTAGAGGCGCCGCGCGGACAAAGATTGACCGCGATAGCGCGCTCCACTGACGGGATCGCCTCATACCCCCTGGCAGCTCCGCCGTCAAGGGCGGTGAGGGCGGAGGCACACGCAGCACGGGCAGAGAAAGGTGCCCTCCAAGACTGCGTGAGCCTACTGTGCACTTCCGGGAAGAAGGGGACGAGAGGCTTCGAAGGCTTCGCCTTCTGGTCCTCTACGTAGCACCCATCTAGTCGGTCCGGCCGCGGAGCTGGGGGATAAACCATCTCCAACCCCACGGCCGAAGCAGCCCGGGAAAGCACGGCTAACATGTCCGCTTCAGGATCCGATTTGACAGCGCTCACCTGCCCGGAGGGGGCGAGCGGGTCCGGATCTTCGTCGGACAGTGAAAGCCCACCCTCCGATGCCGCGGAGGACATCTGATCTCCGGTGTCAGCGAGTGTGAGAGCTACCATCTGGTTAGACGGATCACTCCCACTACCCGAAGCTTGGATGGAGCGCCGTGAGGAGCGAGAGGTCCGCGAGCCCGAGCCCGCTGAAACCCTCAGATCTGCCCGAGCGCCCGCTGCTTTTTTAGAACAGGAGGCAACTGGGGTGGCTCGCTCTCTTGCGAAAGTTAGCCGCGATCTTAGCTGTGCAACGGTCATGGCATCGCAATGACGACATGAACCGCCCGCGAGCACCGCATTAACATGCTGGACCCCCAAACATGCAATGCAGTGATCGTGTCCATCATCCGGAGCCAGGAAACCCCCGCATCCAGAAACGCACAGTCGGAGCGCCATCCTGAAAAGGACGTGCTGCACGACTGTGTTGCTCTTTTAGGAAAGTTTTTTAACAATACGCACCGCTCTGTAGGACCGGACCCAAAGAACCGCAGGCAAGGGAGAAACCCAGCTCGACCGTCTGCCACCGCGAAGACCCACTCTGGACCGGGAGACACACTCGTTCGCTCTGAAGTGCTGATCAGCAAGAGGAACCCTCATCGACTCACTCAGAAAGGATCTGAAGCGAAAAGGATGGCGTCTGCTGGCTTCAGGTGCGCTTATATGCTGAGATAATTGCAGATGCCGCACACCTGCGCAAGCTTACGCTGCCAATTAATTTCATTCATTGGCCCGTTCAATACTCTCCAGACAAGTGGCTTCTGATCTGAATCCTCCCATTCATGGCACTGAAGTTCCCCAACCGAAGGGGAACACCTATATGCTGGATTCAGTTATTGACTCACCTCTCCCCTCCTGCTGTTTGGTGTGTATGTGTGTCCATACCTTTGATGTACTGCCAATAGACATTCCAATAGAACGCTAGACACCTCATGGTCCACTGCTCGGATAAGTCCATGCAGCCGCCATCTATTATAATGTCTTTATGCCAGTCTCTATTCTGAATTTGTTTACGTATGTAATTGTGTGAAGTTTTACAAGCAATATATCAAAATTCCACAAATTTTTTAAAATAAACTTTCCATTTGGGCATAATTCAGCACAGCTTTAGACTCTCTCAGGACTCTCCTTCCTCTCTTTGCAGTATTGGATGAACACAATATGCAGCCTATTTCTTTTTCGTTTTTTTACTTTGAAGAAGAGATAGTAGAACAAAGCACTACTGCTTAAATTGACTCCAAAATGTTGTGCGTTTTTTCCAGAATCAATTTATTAATATGTATCAAAAGGTTTTTGGATATAAATGGGGAAAAATGCATACGAAATTTCAGACTTCAGTGTGCAAAGACCTTAAGTGTTGATTGAGCAATAGTGATAAACATCTGATGTTAACAAGCAGAACCAATGAAGCTTAGCTTGTCAGACTGTTCAAGCATGACGTCCTTGTCACAAAGTAAGATCTCAGCTGTCAATGTCATACGGAATGAAAATCAAAGCACGTCAAACACAAACCTGCACAAAACTCATAAACAGAGGAGTTTGACCTCTTCAATACATGATACCTCAAGGCAAACATAAATAATCTGAAGTGTTAATATAATTTATAACTGGCATTGATAATAAAACCAAAATAAATTTAAAATTCTAAATTTTTCTGCAGTGATCACACAGATTGCCAAATTCTGATTGAAACCTCCATTATTGGTTATTGATTAACATGTCAAACCATCAATAAAAACCACATCAGGGGCCTGTTTCAGAAAGGAGGTTAACTGAAAACTGAGTATTTTAACCCTGAAATGAGAGAAACTCTGGGTTTTCCGTTTCAAAATGGCAGGTTTGTTAAACTCGAGAAAGCAGGGTAAGTCAAGCCTGTTTCTGAAAGAAAGGTAACTTTAACTCAGAGTCAGTTACTGTGGTAACTTACTCTGTGAATCTAACCTGGTCAGAAGCAGGTTTTATTCTCTAAACTCAGAGTTTCTGTCGGTCTCCTCCCCTTTTTTAAAGATGAAGCGTATTTCTCGCCTTAGCCTTGCGTTTCCACCCACCTATTTTTATGCTTATTTTGGATACGTGCATAAAAACGATTGATAGAAACGTCATGATGCACATAACTTTTTAAAATATGCATAAAAAACGCGCATAACTGAGTAGGATAAACTTTTATCCGATAGAAAATGTGCGCATAAACTACGATGGAAACACTTTTACTGAACAAATTACAGTATGTACATTAAAAAAAGATCATGATCATATGATAATGAAAATGTGTGTAAATGAGCAAACCAGCAGGCTGAGCACACTGTAACATGTCAAAAAAAATTTTAAAATGCCTTTACTGTTTCAGTATTGGTGTATATTATTAATTACCTCCGAACGTCTGGTGCGTGTCAAGAGTCTCCATGTCTCATGGCTTCAGACGCCCCCATGTGTTCATTGTGTTTCAGCATTGTCTTCTGACATCGAGGCGCAAGTACATTAATTAGGCTAAATAAAGAATTAATTGACGCAGCTTCTTCTACCACAGTAAATTCTGTTTTTACTGTTGATATTTGGTGCCAGTTTAATCAGGAAGTGACGATTTTTTTCTCTTTGACTCGTTGGATGGAATTTTATTCGCATCTTTTATGCAATATTCCAGTTTTGGACATACATTTATGTAATATATTTGGATGGAAACAGCTATTGCCTACATTTTAGTCACACACAGAAGAACTGTACGAGAATGGCTTATCCTTTTTTAATAAATAATTAAATTAAATTCACCTACGACATGCATGTAACTAGATTAATGGGATTATTATTCTTTCTAAAATTATTTTTAGTACTGCTTACCTTCTAAATGTTATATTAACCTCTATCACTTGATCAATAAAAAAGGCAGACACACAAGTGCACTGTTAAATCATTTAAAACTAATAAATGTATAAAAAAGTTTAGAAAAAAAATAATAAACGTCACAAATTACATTACTTATTTTATTATACTTAAATATTTAAATACTTAAAAAGTGAAATTAGGCATTAACTTGAGCAGCTGTTTTCCCACGCTAAGTGTCTCTTCTTCACTGAAGGTTGCTTCTTTTCAAATATATACGCTCAAATTTGCTATAACTTTGCATGAGAACATCAATTTCAGCTGGAGAAAAAAATGGTGATCTCTTTTATAAGATATTGCCATATTCACTCGTAATGTCTGCGCTCCATTGATAATGCCTTTTTATAGTCACGATGTGCGCTTAACTCTGAGTTGGTCTACTCGAAGTTGATTGACCCAACTCAGATCAGCTATTCTGAAACCGAAAACTCAGAGTTTTTAATCTCTCGGTAAATCAACTCAGAGTTCAAGTTTAAACTCTGAGTTGTTTGAACCTCCTTACTGAAACAGGCCCCAGTTATACTAGGATTATAGGAATCTTTTAGGGTTTCCAAAATTTGTCTCACATGAAAAAACTTGTGCTGAAATCACAATGTGATCCAGGCTCAAGGCTATAACTGAAGTCACTTGTAGTTTTGTGTTTTCATGTTTTATGTGTTTTTTGTGTAGTCTTTTCATGGATTCTGCTTGTTTACAGCAAAGGTCCTATCATACACTCAGTGCAATAGTTTGCTAAGTGTGACACACGTTTTTTTTTTTTTTTGCTATTTTCAGAACAGTGGAGGTGTCATATTCATGTTTTGCACCATGTTGCTTTGTGCACTCATGGGTGTGTAGGTTTGAAAAGGAGGTTTGATATGATATTGTTAACGTTTTGCTATTTTGAAGGAAATGAAATAGACCACACCATTGACCAACTTAAAGCTTATATAAAGTCAATAGCACAGTTTTTTTTTAATTTTTTATTCAAAGAGCACGTTATGCACCTACGTGGGTTCAAAACACACATACATATTGCTTAATAAACATACAGGGATGTACAGCAATACACAAATATCTGGAATCCGGCTCTATTGTGGTCAGTTTATTCATAACAATTTGGATTTGCTTAATGTTATTATTAATAGTAATAGTAGTAGTAGTAGCAGCATTTATTATGTGCATCTTTATTTCTGTTTTATTAGTTTTTTGTTTAGATCTGTCATATCTGACAGAAAAAAAATCACCAAAAGAGGCATAGGAATAGGAATACAATAATAGGAATATAAAACGTGTTTCCAACAACACTTTATTACTATTGTTCATTTATTCGTCTGCTGGAAATTAGAACTTAATTTAGAAATAGTTTTGAAACAAATCTTTGTGTATAATAAACAAAATTATGAAATTAAATATGTAGTGGATGTCTTTGATGTAGTGCGTCCACCACTCTTTCCTGAATCTTTGGTTGAAAGGAAGAGGTAAAACAGAAAAGGCTTGCACTGTAGATGACCTAAATCTCCGCACAGATTGTCTTTAGCTAGTGAAGCATTCAGTTTTTTCACTTACAAAGTCTGCGATGTGTAAATAACAAATGTGCCATGCAATTAATTTCTAAAAATAATGTAAGATAAGACTCTGATTGGTCTTAACTCATTACGAGAATGAGCACAACCTTTTTAGACCACCGTCCTTTTTTTCCATCCTTACAATAGCAAAAAAAAAAAAAAGTGTATTCGGACACATCCTTGGTGCTTTTGTGACATCCGCTTTAGACTTTGCACTTAGATCATTAAAATAGAGCCTCAAGTGTTCATAATTAATGCTCAATCAACCCATAATTCATTTTTTACTTATTTCATTATCTTCAGAACTACAATATGTTTGACATCAGTTTTTATCATTGGAATAACATTATTTGAGAGTGCATTCCTTATTAAAATTCAATGGAAGGTTTCAAGCTGAAACTTAATCCATGTCTGTTCAATGCTGATCTGCCATTATTTAACATGGGAGCTTTTACTGTGCATGTTAATATTTATACTCACAGAGCTTTTCTGCAGTTTCTCACAGCGGGTATCAGTCTCCATCGACCTTCTTTTGATTTAATGTTGTACTTTTTAATGTCTAGCTCATCCAGCACCTCCTCTGACATCAGGATCATGTTTGCCAAAGTCGAACATTGTGCAAGAGAAAGACATTTTCTTTGTGTTTTAGATTTTAAGAATGCTTGCATTTCTTTAACCACAGAATTGTCCTTCATCTCCATCAAGCAGTGTGAGAGATTCATCCATCTTTCAGGACTGACGTTGTTTTTTTGTCCTCGTTTGAGGTTTTTGATTATTTTCTTGATGCTGTCTGGGTCGTTCTCTGTGTGTTTCAGCAGATCCTGTAAGAGTCTCTGATTGGACTCCAGTGATACGCCATGAAGAAATCGCAGGAACAGATCCAGGTGTCCAGTTTTACTTTTCAAGGCTTCAATCATCACTCCTTTCAGAAGCACATCCAGAGAAACTTTCTTACTCTGAGTTCTGTATATTTCTGTCAGGAACATCTTCATCACCTCAGTGTTGTTGTGTAAATAGCAGTAAAACACATACAGTGCTGCAAAACACTCCTGAAAGCTCAGATGAACAAAGCTGTAAACCTTCCTCTGATAAATCACAGATTCCTCTCTGAAGATCTCAGTGCAGATCCCAGAATACACTGAGGCGTCAGCGACGTCTATCCTGCTCTCAATCAGGTCCTCCTCGTAGAACATCACATTGCCCTTCATCAGCTGATTGAAAGCCAGTTCAGCAAGTTTCACAATCACGTCTCTGTTGAACCGCAGGAGTTTCTCTGGATCTCTCTCTTCATACTTCTGCTTTCTCATGTGTGTCTGAATGAGGAGGAAGTGAATGTACATCTCAGTCAGAGTTTGAGGGATTTCTGCACTCAGATCTTGTCTCAGGATGGTTTGAAGCACAGTGGCTGAGATCCAGCAGAAGACGGGTATGTGGCACATGATGTGGAGGCTTCTTGCTCTTCTGATGTGGGAGATGATTCTGCTGGCTTGATCTTCATCTCTGATTCTCTTCCTGAAATATTCCTCCTTCTGAGGGTCATTGAAGCCCTGAATCTCCGTCACGAGGCTGATGTGTTTTGAGGGGATCTGATTGGCCGCTGCTGGTCTGCTGGTGATCCAGATGAGAGCGGAGGGAAGCAGATCTCCTTTCATGAGGTTTGACATCAACACACTCACTGATGAAGCTTCAGTCACATCAGAAACTTTCTGACAGTCTGAAAACATCAGTGTGATTCTGCTTTCATCCAGACCATCAAAGATGAACACGACTTTACACTCCTCATAAATCTGTGAGTCCAGATGCTGAAGTTCAGGATGAAAGTCCAGCAGAAGTGTGTGAAGACTGTACTGATGATCTTTAATCAAGTTCAGCTCTCGAAACGGAAGCACAAAGATGAAATCTACATCCTGATTGGCTTTTCCCTCGGCCCAGTCCAGAATGAACTTCTGCACAGAGACGGTTTTTCCAATTCCAGCGATGCCTTTAGTGAGAACAGTCTTGATCTGCTCTTTCTCCTCTCTGCTCTTCTCCTCATCTCCTGCTTCAGCTGAAGGGTTAAAGATGTCATTGCAGTTGATTGGAGTGTCTTGGAGAGTCTTGTATCTCTTCTCCATCTGCAGCACCTCATGTTCTTCATTCACTCCTTCACTCTCTCCCTCTATGATGTACAGCTGTGTGTAAATGCTGTTCAGGAGGGTTTGATTCTGCTGGAGTTTCACTCCCTCAAATAAGCTCTCGTACTTGATCTTCATGATGAATCTGTGCTGGTCTTTGACTCTCTGGAGATCATCATGCACTAGTTGTTGAGAATCAATCATCAGGCATGCCTCTGTTTTAAAATGACTGATGTGTTTCTGATAGTAGGGAGATCTGTAGGACACATAAGACAAACAATTGATTTTAAACACACACACACACACACACACACACACACACACACACACACACACACACACACACACACACACACACACACACACACACACACACACAAAGATCAGGATGAACAAAGAGACAAAATAGAAACAAAAGACAATTTAAAATTATTAGGAAGAAACATGCATTTATTATTTAACCATTATATTTAAACATATACCACTAGGGTTAGATACCGAAACCCGGTGCCATTATAGTACCGGTACCTTTGTAACCGGTATGTTCCAATCAATTGAGCATAATTTGCCTAATTTCGGTGCCTAATTTCGATGCCACTGGGGCTGCAACAAGGACGTAAGAAGCATCAAGGGGTGCATCAAAGGCACACTTAAGTACACATTGTCACACCATCTCTAAACATTTAATTCTAAAAAACTTTGAGAAATACAAACAGGCGATGTCAGGCATTTGCTCTTGTTGCTTAGGGAACGGACGCATGCAGTACAGCGCATTCGGTTAGCGAGAGTGATTCTCTTCAGATCAACACGCATGATCACGTTAATCAAAATTTGCTTAAACTAAGCGTTCTGAAGCGTATTTTACAAGCAAGGATTCTGACACAGCAATGTGCGCACTTGCTCTCTCTGTCAGTCGTGGTGCTGCGCGCATTAGCCTAGTTCCCTAGGTTGACGCCAACATTGACAAAGGTAATAGCGATTTTAACACTTTTAATATAGGAAGTGCTCGGCTATGCAGAGACCATAAGAATCAGAAATCTAGTGTACATAGTTTTACGTTAGGAAATGCAGTCTTGAATTTACAAACAGTCGGCAAGTCCAAAAGTCCAAAGTCCCGAGGGCTCCCTCGGCACGGATGCACTGGCCCACAGCTGGCTTCGGGGCATGCGCAAATATGCATTTCCTCTAGTGAGCCTGCTCACGCAGTTACTGTGCATGGTCAGGGAGAACCAGGACCAGGTCTAGTTAGTTGCGCCTCTCTGGCCCAATCGGACCTGGATATCATAACTCTCCCTATTCACGATGTCACGTCACCAAAAGCAAGCAAGAAGAGAAACTTTGAACAGAATGTGAACTGGAGGTGCTGCTTTAAGAGGTAGACCGGAGAAAAACTGTGTTATTTAGAAGTTTGTTCTCCGGAATTACCAACAAAAGAAAAAAATAGAGTGGGAGAGTTTAGCTGATGCGGTTAACACAGTTGGGTCTGAATATCGCACTGAGTGGATTACAAAAGAAAAAGTGCGATGTAAAGGTGTAAAATTTTGAAGTGACTTTACCAGCGTGAGTGGCGTAGCTCGTAAGACGCATGAAAACATGTTTTGACACATTCGAGCCCAGAATCTGATGAACTCACTCAATTATTGAATGGAAATGTTTCTGATTCACGTTAGAAAATTCATCTTCAGATGGTGCCTTTTATAGCAATGTGCATGCAGTTGATCACTCCGATTACATTGGGGAAAATGGTGACTGCTGAAAATTGCGCTTTAATGTTTGGCGGGTCAACTGCATGGTATGGAAACCTTATATACCTGCTAGACATGCAGATGAACCCGTCTCATACAGCTGCCATTGCACGGCTCAAAGACACTTGGTAGAGTGCAATTTAACACAACTGCCTCTAGGAGTCGCCAATGGAAATAAAAACAGACACACACAAGAAATGTGTTTATGCCAGGCATGAAGTTGGCGTGGAGCTGCGCACATACCCACGTTCATTTCATCGTTAGTAAATCCAAACGTGAGCAATTCTGAGCGTGAAACCTGGCGTACGCAAAGTTTGGGTGCGTACACAGCTTTGATACATGAGACCCTAGGTAGTGAGCCTGAAAGAGCTGCCCATGATGCAACCCTTTCATTACTGTGTCCAGTTCGCGCTTTGTGAGTTTATGTGGACCGCACTCAGAGCTTTAGATCATCTGAGCAGCTCTTCATCTGTTATGGTGGTGTGCAGAAGGGAAGTACCGTACCAACAAAGGGTTGGCCCCCAGCAGATGACTCAGAGGAGGAGTCAGGTGATGGCCCGTTACCTTGCTGGTATGCCTGCTGGTCAGGCCACGTTCTGGGTATAGGTGCCCGCTACGTGTGATCCCTGCTAACGATCCGATATGCTTACTCGGCCACGATGCACGATCATATTTCATATGTGTACTCCACCTTCTCTGGGCTAGTCCATATGACTTCTTGTCACCAGGTCTCCCCAATGGGGTTAACTAAACATATTACGACTCCCAAAAAATTTTAATCTTTAAATTTATCTAAATCTGTAAAACATCTGTTAAAGTGTGATAAGTAACGGTCAGGGAACAATTTGGAAGATTGGCTTGGTATAACCTCTCATCGGGGGCAAAGTAGGTTCAATCATTGTGACGTTTTCCATACATTTCCCAATAGTGGAAGTCAGGGCTTTACATTTTCACCCGCCAACACGCCAAATGCGGGTAGATTTCAGCTCTGGCAGGTTAGACAGACACCTCCATTTACCAAAGATAAATTTGGTAAATCCTTAATTTTGAGCCCTGAAAAGTCGTGAAATAAAGACTGATTGCTATGTGACACAACCCATTTGCTTATGCACACTGATAAAGCTAATACACAACACACACAAGTAGTGAAATGAATGAGAAGGCATGTGGACATAACAAAATATTTAAATCACGATGACATTTAGCATGTCAAAGTAAAATTTATGCATATAAAATATATCTTCCCCACAACAAAAGTGTGGCTAGGGAAAATGATGAGTGGCTAGTAATGTTGGAAAACTACTAGCCACAGTGGCTGGTTATCAAAAAAGTTAATGTCAAGCCCTGGTGGAAGTTCCCACATAGCAAGTTCCCCTCCCAAAGGGGAACGCTCCAGTGACTAAAGTAACACTCCTTCCCCGAGGGGGGAAATGGAAATGCTATGTTCCTTCGCCACAATGATTGCCCCTTAGCTGTTGCGCGCAAAAGTCTCTTCAGCTAGAAAGGGATGCTCAGTAGCACGTGCTGCGCTTTTATTGCAAAATTGATTGCAAGTAGCGACGGCTGTGCAAGCTGACGCTGCCAACTCATTGGCCCGTTTATATACTCTTTCAGATGATTGGGTTCTGACTAAATCCCCATAGTAGAAGTTTCCACATAGCATTAAAGTTCCCATTTCGGGGAACAAGGGTTACTTTAGTAACTGGAGCGTTCTATATTTTGTTTGATTACATAATGTAAAATATATTTTAACCGTTAATATTTAAATGGAATACTGCTGAAAATACCATATTATTTGTTTAAAGCGTTTAGCATTGAGTTCCGTGTACAATATTCATTCATTTTCTTTTTGGCTTAGTCCTTTTATTAATCTGGGGTCACCACAGTGGAATGAACTGCCCATTTATTCAGCATATGTTTTATGCAGTGGATGCCCTTCCAGCCGCAACCTATCACTGGGAAACACCCATACACTCTCAAGCCTGGTTTATACTTCTGCGTCAAGTGACCGGCGTAAACCACGGCGCATGCAACGCGCGCAGCTGTGCATTTATACTTCTGCGTGCTGTCTCTTTTGGTCTGCATTAACACTTCCGAAACGCTAGTGGGCAGTGAGGTGTAAATGTTCCTCTGTGTCGAGTTTCTTCACTGCTGTTTTGCTTTTCCTGAACACTTCCTGGATGTTCAAGTGTCTCAAACTCGCTCATTTTGAGGCAGGAACCGGCGGATGTGCAACAACTTTAACCATGAGGTAAACACAGAACAAAACTTTCCATCCGGAGCTCCTTCACGGGACTCCACACTTGTAAACAATCGCTCCATCAGGCTCGCGCCATTCGTGCGGTTCTTGGTCCCGCCAAGACTCGTCAGCGCTACCAAGCCGACCAATCACAGAGCTTGCGCTACGCGTCGTTGCAACGTGTAGTTACATTTTTTGAGAGGTGCACGTCAGCGATGCCGACGGCCACGGCAAAGGGCTATGCGTCAACGCCGTAGTATACACGGGCGTTTGACGCAGAAGTATAAATCAGTCTTTACTCTTACACACACACTATGGACAATTTAGCTTACCCAGTTCACCTGTACCGCATGTCTTTGGACTGTGGGGGAAACCTGAGCACTTAGAGGAAACCCACGCCAACAAGGGAAAAGCATCACACATAAATGCCAAATGACCCAATCGAAGCTCAAACCAGGGACCTTCTTGCTGCGGGGCGAACGTGCTACCCACTTCGCCACCGTGCAAATTTAAGTCGCAATTAATCACAGAAATTGTAATAATGTAATTGCAAAAAAAAAATGAATCGTTGCCCAGCACAATTTTTTTTTACATTTTAGGTTATTCTGTTAAACTGTAAACTCCACATGATTATATTTAGAGGGACTGGAATATTGAGGACTGAAATATGTAGATGCACATGATACTCACACAGAGTCAGAGTTCACAGCTCCATCACTGAGATAAGGGGGGAGACTCATGGAGTGATTACTCTTCATAGACACACAGCTAGATAATGGAGAAGACTCTCTCTTTCTATTGCTGCTGTGGACATTGAGTTAAAAAAAAAAAAGTTTCACACTTTGTAATTTATCTTACATTAAATTATAACTTATCAGCAGAAATGTTACTAAAATTAAATATTTTGTATAATGAAATTATTTTGCTTCCTACTTGATTTAGTTTTTAAGTAGAACATATGAGTTTCAGACATTTTGATGTTAAGAGAAGCTTATACTCTATACCAGTTAGGCATATTAAATGCATACTGTAATTTCTCAAAGATAAATTCACCTGTCACAAACATGTCACATTGAATTACCATTATACAATGCATATGAAAAGTATTCATAGCGCTTCCTCATTTTTTGTGTTACAGCCTTATAGCAAAATGCATTAAATTTATTTATTTCCTCAACATTCTACACACAACACCCCATAATGACAATGTGAACAATAGAGTTTTTGAAATTGTGCAAATTTATCAAAAATAAAAACCTTGAGTATTCTTAAGATGTTTGAGCAGTTTAATTGGAGTTCACCTGTGGTCAATTAAGTTTATTTGACATGATTTGAAAAGACATACACATGTCTATATAAAGGTCACAGGGTTGACAGTGCATGTCAAAGCGCAAACCAAGCATGAAGACAAAGGAACTGTCTGTTGACCTCCGAGACAGGATTGTCTCGAGGCACAAGGCTGGGGAAGGTGACAGAAAAAAATCCGTTGTTCTGAAAGTTCCACTGAGCACAGTGGCCTTCATCATCCATACATGGAAGATGTTAGGAAAAACCAGGGGCCTCATGTACGAAGACTGTAAATGTGCGTACGCAGTAAAAAATTCAAATGTATAAAACAGTGCGTACGCATAATCCCACGCATATTCTCTTTGTACATCCAAATTAACGTGAAACTGAGCGCACATGCACGAGCGCAAACCCCCCCCCCTGCCTCCTCCCCCGTATGAATATGCTAATGACTCTACTTTGGCAAAAACCAACAAAAAAGCAATGGCTACTAGAAATGCGGATGAACCCGTTGCATACAGCTGTCAGCTGCCATTGCACGACTCAAAGATACTTTGTACAGTGCAATTTAACACAACTGCTTCTAGAAGTCCCCAATGGAAATAAAACAAACACACACAAGAAATGTGCGTACACCAGGCATGAAGTTGGCGTGGAACAACGCACACTTACGTTCATTTCATCCTTAGTAAATCCAAATGTGAGCATGAAACCTGACGTACGCAAAGTTTTTGTGTGTACGCATTGTTAATACATTAGGTCCCAGGACTCTTCCTAGAGCTGGCCGGGCATCTAAGCTGAGTGATCCGGGGAGAAGGGCCTTAGTCATGGAGGTGATCAGTAACCCGATGCTCACTCTGGCTGAGCTCCAGCGTTCCTCTGTGGAGAGAGGAGAACCTCACAGAAGGACAACCATCTGTGCAGCAATCCATTAATCAGACCTGTATGATAGAGTGGCCAGACGGAAACCACTCTCCACCTGGAATTTACCAAAAGGCATCTGAAGGACTCTCAGACCATCATAAACTAAACTCTCTGCTCTGATGAGACTAAAATTTAACTCCTTGGAGTGAATGCTAGGCGTTATGTTTGGAGAAAATCAGGCACCGCTCATTACTATGCTAATACCATCCCTACAGAGAAGCATGGTGGTGGCGGAATCATGCTGTGGGGATGTTTTTCAGCAGCAGGAACTGGAAGACTAGTCAGGATAGAGGGAAAGATGAATGCAGCAATGTACAGAGACATCCTGAATGAAGACCTGCTTCAGAGTACTTTTGACCTCAGACTGGGGAGACGGTTCATCTTCCAGCAGGACAATGACTCAAAGCACACAGCCAAAATATCAATGGAGTGGCTTCACAACAACTCAATGAATGTCCTTGAGTGGCCCAGCCAAAGCATAGACCTAAATCCTATTGAACATCACTGGTGAGATCTGGAAATGGCTGTCACTTCCCATTCAACCTGATAGAGCTTGAGAGGTATTGCAAAGAGGAATGGGCAAACATTCCCAAAGACAGAAGTACCAAGCTTGTGGCATCATATTCAAAAAGACTGTAATCGCTGCCAAAGGCACATCAACAAAGTATTGAGCAAAGGCTGAGAATACTGATGTACATGAGATTTTTCAGGTTTTTTATTATTAATAAATTCTTAATAAACTCTTTTTTTCACATTGTTATTATGGGGTATAGTGTGTAGAATGTTTTGGGTAACATAGAAAATGTGGAAAAAGTGAAGCACTATGAATGCTTTCCGGATGCACTGTACAAGATACAAGTGGGTAATCAGGGTAGACTTAATCATTTCAGGTTATATCATTTCACAGATGTTTCTGTACAGATTTTAAATTATGAACATTTTAAATAATGCCATATCCAAGTTTCATTACAGCAGATAGTTGAATAACTCTATGATACTCACATGAGTTTACATGGGGGGAGATCAATGTAGTGGTCACTCTTCATAGACATGCTGCTAGACAATGAAGACTCTTCTCTCTTTCTCTTGCTGCAGTGGAAACAAAGAAAACAAATATGTTTTACACTTTGTAATTTATCTTCCATTAACTTATAATTCATCAGCAGAAATTGAAGGGGAATTAAATAATTTGTATAAATCAATAATTTTGACTCCTACTTGATTTAGTTTTCAGCTACCCTTGGTGGTAATTTGTTTTCAAACATTTGGTTTTCAGTCATTTTGATGTTAAGGCAAGCATATACTGTAAACCAGTTTACTCATATTACATGCATACTGTAATTTCCTGAAGATAAAATTAACGTGTCAGTTGTGTATGGGTAAACTTTTGCAGCATATAACATTTTACACTCCAGATTTGTAATTTTGAGCATTTTAATAATGTCATATCTAGGTTTCATTACAGCAGATAATTGAGTAATGTTCAAGGTTACAGAAGTAACCCTTCATTCCCCGAGGAGGGGAACTCCAGTGCTATAAGTGGATTTGATGTTCTAAATCCACGTATGGGAGATTCGGTTCAGAAGCTACTTGTCTGTAAGAGTATTGAACGGGCCAATGAAAGCAATGAATTGGCAGCGAAAGCTTGCACAGGTGTGCTGCATTGCCAATTAACTGAGCATATAAACACACCTGGCGCCAGGAAACACCATCCTTTTTAAGCTGAAGAGACTTTTAAACAGCTAATGGACAGTCATTATGGCGACGGAGTATAGCACTTCCATTCCCCTCCTCGGGGAACAAAGGGTTACTTCTGTAACCTCGAACGTTCCCCTTCGGTTGGGGAACTCCAGTGCTATAAGTGGATTTGATGTTCTAAATCCACGTATGGGAGCCATTGAAAGTGCCATAATGACTGCACCTTACCAACGCCTCCGATGAGAGGGCAGTCAGGCAAGCGTGACGTACCCAAATCATGGAAGGCGCGGTCCTCCAACGTGCCCTTGGCCCTAACTTATCCCCACTTCAAAAAGAAGCTTTACAGAATAGGTATATTTTTTGGGGAGTCGCTAGCGTCTAGATAATTCTAGGAAATATGACAGTACGTTGGGAAGCGTGCAATCCCACTAAGGAGGACGCTGCGGAGACCATCTGCACCCAATAGGGAGACAAAATGGAATTACATATGGACTAACCCTAAGGAGGGGGAGTGCGCATAAGAAGGTGGTTAGTGGATAGGGAAGGCACGGGTTCACCCAGGGGGGCGGAAATAAGCATATGGGGATCACCAGCGGGGATCGCACATAGCAGGCACCTATACCCAAAAACGCGGGCTGACCAGCGGGCAGACCTAACGTAGTGGGCCAGCGAGTAACTCCTCCGCTGAGTCAGTGCTGGGGGCCTCGGAGGAATCTGCAGGGCTCACCGACGGGGAACTTTACTGACAGACAGGAAGGTGCACATCTCTCCGTGTTAGGGAAAAAGGCATCACAAGCGTAATACAACACCCCACCGAGTTGTTTCCTCAATCACCAAGGGTTACCTAACACCCTTGAGGAAACCGGCTCCACTCGCAGATTGTAAAACCTTGCGAATGTGTTGGGTGTTGCCCAGCCCACAGCTCTACAAATGTCTGTTAAAGAGGCGCCGCGTGCACACGCCCAAGAGGATGCAACGCTCCGAGTGGAGTGCGCACGCACTCCTGGGGGACGCGGCTGACCTCTGCTCAAATAAGCACATGAAATGGCCTCCACAATCCAGTGGGATAATCTTTGTTTGGACACGGCACCTCCCTGCTGCTGTCCGCCATAACAGACAAAGAGCTGCTCAGAAGATCTAAAGTACTGAGTACAGTCCACATAAATGCGCAGGGTGCGAACTGGACAAAGTAAGAAAAGGGCTGGGTCTGCCTCCTCCGGGGGCAGAGCTTGCAGGGTTACTACCTGATCTCTAAAGGAAGTGGTAGGAACTTTGAGCACATAACCCGGGCGGGGTCTCAGGATAACGTGAGAAAAATCCGGCCCGAATTCCAGGCACGAGTCACTAACCGAAAATGCCTCCAGGTCCCCGACCCTCTTAATGGAGGCCAACGCGACCAGCAGAGCTGTCTTCAGGGACAGAAATCTTAAGGATACTGAGTCGAGTGGCTCGAAGGGATCAGATCGCAGGCTCGTGAGAACGAGGGCGAGATCCCAAGAGGGCATGAGAGGGGGGCGAGTTGGATTAATTCGCCTAGCACCTCTGAGGAACCGGATGATGAGGTTATGCTTTCCCACGGTGCCGCCAGCCACCGCGTCATGGTGAGCGGAGATGGCGGCAACGTAAACCTTGAGAGTGGAGGGCGACAGCCTGCTATCCAGCTTCTCTTGAAGGAAAGAGAGCACAACACTGATCTGGCAAGATCGGGGGTCTTCTCTGCGAGAGACACACCATTCAGTGAATAGACTCCAGGGCGTAGGTGCCTCGTGGAGGGGGATTTAGCCTGAGTGATGGTATCAACCACCATGGACGGCAGGTTACCCAAGTCTTCCTCGCGTCTAGGGACCACACGTGGAGGTTCCAGAGATCGGGCCGAGGGTGCCAAATGGTGCCTTGTTCCTGAGAAAGTAGGTTTTCTCTCAAAGGGATCTGCCAGAGGAGTAACTGCGCGATTAGGCTCACTGGGGGAAACGCATACTTGTTGCTGCTCCAGCACCGGAGAAAAACGGCAGAGAGCAAGGAACACTGCCAACAGCTCTAGGCGATTGATATGCCAATGCAGCTGGTCACCTACCCACAGGCCCGCAGCTGCATGCCCGCGACACATGGCTCCCCAGCCTGTGCTGGAAGCATCTGTTGAGACAACAACATGACTGGACGCCTGTCCCAGTGGCACACCGGCCTGCAGGAACGAGGGGTCATTCCAGGGGCTGAGGGTGCGGCGACACAGCGCAGTAACAGTGACTCGGTGTGCGCCCGCATGCCATGCATGTCTTGAAACTCGATCTTGAAGCCAGTGCTGAAGTGGTCTCATATGGAGCAGTCCGAGCGGCGTGACAGTCGCAGCGGAAGCCGTATGTCCTAGGAGCCTCTGAAAATATTTCAGTGGGACCACTATTTTGCTGTCGAGTTCCCTCAGACAGTTCAGCAGCAGGCGAGCGCGCTCTCCGGAGAGGCGCGCTACCATGGTGACCGAGTCCAGCTCCATCTCGAGAAAAGAGATCCTCTGCACCGGGGCGAGTTTGCTCTTTGCCCAGTTGACCTGCAACCCCAATAGGCGAAGATGCCGGAGCACCTCGTCTTTGTGCGCAGTCAATTGCTCCCGAGAGTGGGCTAAAATCAGCCAATCGTCAAGATAATTGAGTACGCGGATGCCCACGAGCCGAAGGGGCGCTAGAGCACCATCCGCGAGTTTGGTGAAGATCCGCGGAGACAGAGAGAGCCCGAAGGGGAGGACCTTGTACTGCCATGCTCAATCTTCGAACGCAAACCGCAGAAACTGGCGGTGACTTGGAAGAATGGAGACATGAAAATACGCGTCCTTCAGGTCTATGGCTGCAAACCAATCCTGAGGGCAGACGCATCGGAGGATGCGTTTCTGCGTAAGCATTCTGAACGGCAGCTTGTGCAGACAGAGGTTCAAAATGCGCAGATCTAGGATTGGCCATGTCCCACCGCTCTTTTTGGGTACGATGAAGTACGGGCTGTAAAACCCGCTCTCCATCTCGGCTGGAGGTACCGGCTCGATTGCACCCTTCGCCAGAAGGGCAGCAATCTCCTCTCGCAAGACAGGGGCGGACAGGGGATTGACCCTGGTGAAATACATGCCCGGGAACTTGGGAGGCCGTTTCGAGAACTGTAGTTCGTAGCCGAGTCTGATCGTGTGTATGAGCCACCGCGAGGAGCTGGCCCACGCTAACCAGGCAGGCAGAGCCCTCGCTAATGACGTCATCGCAGCAATCGTTGACGTACCCGCGGAGGGGCAGCGCAGAGCGGGTGTGCTGATCCAGGGAGCGCGAGCGTCCCACAGAAGAGCTGGAGGAGAGCTATTCACTCTGGCTCCGCACCCTGACTCCGGAGGGGGGGGCTTGGGGGCTGGGAAACCGTCCCCCCAGTGCCCGTGAGCCACTGGCGGAGCATGCAGACCCTGCGAGCTGAGAGGCATCGCGTCCCAGACTGGCAGGGCTTGAGCTGTGACATCCGGGAAAAGGGAAAAATGCTCTTTGTTCGAATCTTTGGTGGCACTGAAAAGTACCGTTGGGATATGGGCCCGCCCTCCAGCTGGGAAAGAGCAAGTTTCCTTCTCTCCGGATAGCTTGTCTCAGGGAAGCTTAGCAGTCCTTTTACCGGACTTAGCGGCGCCCTGGAGGAGGGGCTGCCGGCTTCCGGCGTGCTCGAAGCGAGGAGCAGCAGAGGTGGATGGCTTGGCGGGGGACGGAGCGGGCTTACGGTCCCGCCGATAGATGACATTGCCCATCGCATCCGAGTGCTCCTTCACCGCCTTGAACTCCTGGGTGAATTCACAGAAGGTGTCGCCGAACAGGCCAGCCTGGGATATGGGCGAGTCAAGAAAGCGAAATTTGTCAACATCGCACATGTCTGCCAGGTTTAGCCAGAGGTGGCGTTCCTGGACCACAAGTGTGGACATCGTCTTCCCCAGCATACATGCGGCGGACTTAGTAGTCCGGAGAGCATAGTCAGTTGCGGTGCGCAGCTCGTGTAACAAGCCTGGGTTAGACCCACCCTCGTGCAGATCGGCCAGCGCCTGCGCATTGTAGCGCTGGTAGGTGGCCATCGCGTGCAAGGCGGAAGCTGCCTGGCCCGCAGCCTTGTAAGCTCTAGCTCCGAGGGAGGCAGATAACCTACAGGCTTTGGACGGGAGACGGGGCGGACCTTGCCAAGTAGGGGCGCCACGTGGACAAAGATTGACTGTAATGGTGTGCTCCACCTGCGGGATCGCCTCATACCCCCTGGCAGCTCCACCATCCAGGGTGGTGAAGGCGAAGGCGGAGGCGGAGGCGGACGCAACACGGGCAGAAAAAGGTGCCCTCCAGGACTGCGTGAGCCTACTGTGCACTTCCGGAAAGAAGGGGACGAGAGACTTCAAAGGCTTCGCCTTTTGGTCCTCTACGTAACACCCGTCTAGTCGGTCCGGCTGCTGAGCTGGGGGATGAACCATCTCCAACCCGACGGCCGAAGCAGCCCGAGAAAGCATGGCTAACAAGTCCGCTTCAAGATCCGTTTTGACGGTGCTCGCTTGCCCAGAGGGGACGAGCGGGTCCGGATCATCGTCGGACAATGAAAGCCCACCCTCTGATGGCGCGGAGGACATCTGATCTCCGGTGTCAGCGAGCGTGAGAGCTACCATCTGATTAGACGGATCACTCCCAGCACCCGAAGCTTGGATGGAGCGCTTAGAGGAGCGAGAGGTCCGCGAGCCCTTAGGCGGCGGATTATCTCTTGCTGGAGCCCTCAGATCTGCCCGAGCGCCCACTGCAGAGCAGGAGGCGACTGGGGTGGCTCGCTCTCTTACGAAAGTTAGCCGCGATCTCAACTGCGCGACGGTCATGGCATCGCAGTGACGACATGAACCGCCATGCTGGACCCCCAAACATGTAATGCAGTGATCGTGCCCATCATCCGGAGCCAGGAAACCCCCACAACCAGAAACGCACAGTCGGAGCGCCATCCTGAAAAGGACGTGCTGCACGACTGTGTTGCTCTTTTAGGAAACCTTGCAACAATACGCACCGCTCTGGAGGACCGGACCCAAAGGGACGCCAGGCAAGGGAGAAAACCCAGCTCGACCGTCTGCCGCTGCATGGACTTGCTCTGGACCGGGAGACACTCATTCGCTCGATGTGGCTGTAGATAGCAAGAGGAACCCTCATGAAGCTCGATCAGAAAAGTCTCTGAAGCGAAAAGGATAGCGTTTGCTGGCACCTGGTGTGCTTATATGCTCAGTTAATTGGCAATGCAGCACACCTGCGCAAGCTTACGCTGCCAATTCATTGCTTTCATTTCCCGTTCAATACTCTTTCAGACAAGTAGCTTCTGAACCGAATCTCCCATACGTGGATTTAGAACATCAAATCCACTTATAGCACTGGAGTTCCCCAACCGAAGGGGAACTCCATGATACTCACAGGAACTCAGAGTTGACAGCTCCATCACTGAGATCAGGGGGGAGACCCATAGAGTTGTTGCTCTTCATAGACACACAGCTAGATAATGGAGATCTGGTCCTTTTCCAGCTATTAATACAGAATCAATTACATAAATTATTCTCATTAGTATGGTGCAGGGCCTCCTTTTGCAAATTTTGAGCCATTTCATTTTATAAATGGAATTTGTTAATTTTTTTAAAAGTCTCTGTCCACATGAAAATACAAACACGCACTGTGATGTATGTTAAGGACACAAAGAAACATGTAATGATAATGACACTTCATATGGGTTTAGCCTCATTTGGTGTGAACCCAGCTGTGTTGTCCAAT
This sequence comes from Danio rerio, assembly GCF_052040795.2. Classification (NCBI taxonomy): domain Eukaryota; kingdom Metazoa; phylum Chordata; class Actinopteri; order Cypriniformes; family Danionidae; genus Danio; species Danio rerio. Next base: position 64,643,160 of record NC_141023.1, read on the forward strand.
AAGAAAGGAGAAAACAGCACACACGCTGACATCATGAGGAGAAAAAACAGTTTCATTGTCCACAGGACCCCACTATACCCCGAGTTTTGGAAAATCTTCACCCTGACTGGAGTCTTCAGAAAGTTTTTAGTTACCTGACACAGCATTTTTGTGTGCACAAACAGTGAAACTGCATTTAAAAAAGTGCATTTTTTGTAATACTTGCAGTGTTTCCTCTAGGATTTTTTCCAGCTGTGGCGGCAGACTCTGTTGTCCATTTTACACTGATCTACCACTACATGTGGCGTTATTTCATTGACAAATGTCATGGACGCAGTATTAAGTCAAGATCGCATTCATGTAATAGCCTACAAGCAAGTCAATCTCTGCTTGAGCGCCGATTTCCTCTGTTCGTGCACAAAACATTTTGCGCGCCCTCAAATATACGCTGCTCAAGTGCAGATTTTCTTTAGCGCCCTTAAATAAACGCAGCTGAAGTGTGATTTAGTGTGTTTATGTACCGAGTATGTCTCCAACATTTATTAGATTTGCTAGGAATGTTTATGAATGTCTCTGATAGACTGGCGGAGCGGATCGCAGCATTAATGAGTCCTGAAGTAAAGTGAAACGGCTATAAACTCCAGCAAGATAAAGTCATTATACGAAGAGCCACAGACCTTTATCTTTAAATACAGTATAATTATGGAAACTGTGTTCGTCATAACTGAAAGCTACATCGGGTTTGCTGGCCTCACGCATCACGCACCTGTCAGTCAGTCAGCACATTAAACAGCACACACAGCACTACTACGGTCACAGAAAACTTTGCGCTGTTATTATTCATTACCTTTTCATACGTTTCGATGCGATTTTAACCCGCTATTTAAAAAACGACCAGATATTTAGAATAAGAAGCTGTAATGTAGTCGTGGCGGATGAATTTTGGTGTGGCGCCCCGCCACAGAAGAATGAATGTAGCGGAAACCATGACTTGTGTTCGTATGGACAGGGCCCAACTCTCATGGTGCATTGTGGGGATTTTCTAGCTGTTGAGAGTACATGGGCTGTAGACTCATTATTGCTGTGCATTGTGGGGTTGATTGACACTTTATATTGTCCACTATATAGTATCGGACACCACCAATATGTCTGATCCTTAAATAATGCACTAGTTGCGAATATAGGGGGTAAATTCAAATACAGAGAATTATTTAGCCTGAAATCTTTACTATTACAAAATATTTAAAATGTTCTGTAAAATAAAATATATTGTGTTCAATAGGAAAAAAATAGTTTGTTACCCATACATTTAAAAAAGAACATTTTAAAATCAGTAATCACAATGCCTCATGATATTTTTATCCAAGGTTATCATACCATCAGAGTCTCATAGCGGCCCATGCCTAGTCTGGGTGGTACGCTTCTTTGGGGCTTCTCCACACTGTAACTCTCCCATAAGTGGAAAAGACAGTGAAGGTGAACTCAGAGAACAATACATGTTTCACAGCCCAAGATTTTTGCTGCTAGCACCACTGAAACAGACGCTCAGCATTGGCACGAGTGAACAAAGGTTTGGTTATAGCAGCCAAACTATGTAAAGCTCCCAACGAAGAGTTTTGGTGGAAACTAGTGATGGGTCGTTCTTGAACGATAAACAAATCTTCAATATGACTCGGGAACTATGAGTCCTCTCAGGGAGTGATTCGTTCATCATTATGGGGTATAGTGTGTAGACTGTTTTGGGTAACATAGAAAATGTGGAAAAAGTGAAGCACTATGAATGCTTTCCGGATGCACTGTACAAGATAATCAGGGTAGACTTAATCATTTCAGGTTATATCATTTCACAGATGTTTCTGTACGGATTTTAAATTGTGAACATTTTAAATAATGCCATATCCAAGTTTCATTACAGCAGATAGTTAAATAACTCTATGATACTCACACAGAGTCAGAGTTCACAGCTCTATCACTGAGATAAAGGGGGAGACCAAAGGGGTGGTCACTCTTTATAAACATGCTGCTAGACAATGAAGACTCTTCTCTCTTTCTCTTGCTGCAGTGGAAACAAAGAAACCAAATACGTTTTACACTTTGTAATTTATCTTCCATTAACTTATAATTCATCAGCAGAAATTGAAGAGGAAATAAATAATTTGTATAAATCAATAATTTTGATTTCTACTTGATTTAGTTTTCAGCTACCCTTGGTGGTAATTTGTTTTTAAACATTTGGTTTTCAGTCATTTTGATGTTAAGGCAAGCATATACTGTAAACCAGTTTACTCATATTACATGCATACTGTAATTTCCTGAAGATAAATTTAATTTGTCAGTTGTGTATGGGTAAACTTTTGCAGCATTTAACATTTTACACTCCAGATTTGTAATTTTGAGCGTTTTAAATAATGTCATATCTAGGTTTCATTACAGCAGATAATTGAGGAACTCCATGATACTCACAGGAACTCAGAGTTGACAGCTCCATCACTGAGATCAGGGGGGAGACCCATAGAGTTGTTGCTCTTCATAGACACACAGCTAGATAATGGAGATCTGGTCCTTTCCCAGCTATTAATACAGAATCAATTACATAAATTATTCTCATTAGTATGGTGCAGGGCCTCCTTTTGCAAATTTTGAGCCATTTCATTTTATAAATGGAATTTGTTAATTTTTTAAAAGTCTCAAAATACAAACACGCACTGTGATGTATGTTAAGGACACAAAGAAACATGTAATGATAATGACACTTCATCTGGGTTTAGCCTCATTTGGTGTGAACCCAGCTGTGTTGTCCAATAAGAAAGGAGAAAACAGCACACACGCTGACATCATGAGGAGAAAAAACAGTTTCATTGTCCACAGGACCCCACTATACCCCGAGTTTTGGAAAATCTTCACCCTGACTGGAGTCTTCAGAAAGTTTTTAGTTACCTGACACAGCATTTTTGTGTGCACAAACAGTGAAACTGCATTTAAAAAAGTGCATTTTTTGTAATACTTGCAGTGTTTCCTCTAGGATTTTTTCCAGCTGTGGCGGCAGACTCTGTTGTCCATTTTACACTGATCTACCACTACATGTGGCGTTATTTCATTGACAAATGTCATGGACGCAGTATTAAGTCAAGATCGCATTCATGTAATAGCCTACAAGCAAGTCAATCTCTGCTTGAGCGCCGATTTCCTCTGTTCGTGCACAAAACATTTTGCGCGCCCTCAAATATACGCTGCTCAAGTGCAGATTTTCTTTAGCGCCCTTAAATAAACGCAGCTGAAGTGTGATTTAGTGTGTTTATGTACCGAGTATGTCTCCAACATTTATTAGATTTGCTAGGAATGTTTATGAATGTCTCTGATAGACTGGCGGAGCGGATCGCAGCATTAATGAGTCCTGAAGTAAAGTGAAACGGCTATAAACTCCAGCAAGATAAAGTCATTATACGAAGAGCCACAGACCTTTATCTTTAAATACAGTATAATTATGGAAACTGTGTTCGTCATAACTGAAAGCTACATCGGGTTTGCTGGCCTCACGCATCACGCACCTGTCAGTCAGTCAGCACATTAAACAGCACACACAGCACTACTACGGTCACAGAAAACTTTGCGCTGTTATTATTCATTACCTTTTCATACGTTTCGATGCGATTTTAACCCGCTATTTAAAAAACGACCAGATATTTAGAATAAGAAGCTGTAATGTAGTCGTGGCGGATGAATTTTGGTGTGGCGCCCCGCCACAGAAGAATGAATGTAGCGGAAACCATGACTTGTGTTCGTATGGACAGGGCCCAACTCTCATGGTGCATTGTGGGGATTTTCTAGCTGTTGAGAGTACATGGGCTGTAGACTCATTATTGCTGTGCATTGTGGGGTTGATTGACACTTTATATTGTCCACTATATAGTATCGGACACCACCAATATGTCTGATCCTTAAATAATGCACTAGTTGCGAATATAGGGGGTAAATTCAAATACAGAGAATTATTTAGCCTGAAATCTTTACTATTACAAAATATTTAAAATGTTCTGTAAAATAAAATATATTGTGTTCAATAGGAAAAAAATAGTTTGTTACCCATACATTTAAAAAAGAACATTTTAAAATCAGTAATCACAATGCCTCATGATATTTTTATCCAAGGTTATCATACCATCAGAGTCTCATAGCGGCCCATGCCTAGTCTGGGTGGTACGCTTCTTTGGGGCTTCTCCACACTGTAACTCTCCCATAAGTGGAAAAGACAGTGAAGGTGAACTCAGAGAACAATACATGTTTCACAGCCCAAGATTTTTGCTGCTAGCACCACTGAAACAGACGCTCAGCATTGGCACGAGTGAACAAAGGTTTGGTTATAGCAGCCAAACTATGTAAAGCTCCCAACGAAGAGTTTTGGTGGAAACTAGTGATGGGTCGTTCTTGAACGATAAACAAATCTTCAATATGACTCGGGAACTATGAGTCCTCTCAGGGAGTGATTCGTTCATCATTATGGGGTATAGTGTGTAGACTGTTTTGGGTAACATAGAAAATGTGGAAAAAGTGAAGCACTATGAATGCTTTCCGGATGCACTGTACAAGATAATCAGGGTAGACTTAATCATTTCAGGTTATATCATTTCACAGATGTTTCTGTACGGATTTTAAATTGTGAACATTTTAAATAATGCCATATCCAAGTTTCATTACAGCAGATAGTTAAATAACTCTATGATACTCACACAGAGTCAGAGTTCACAGCTCTATCACTGAGATAAAGGGGGAGACCAAAGGGGTGGTCACTCTTTATAAACATGCTGCTAGACAATGAAGACTCTTCTCTCTTTCTCTTGCTGCAGTGGAAACAAAGAAACCAAATACGTTTTACACTTTGTAATTTATCTTCCATTAACTTATAATTCATCAGCAGAAATTGAAGAGGAAATAAATAATTTGTATAAATCAATAATTTTGATTTCTACTTGATTTAGTTTTCAGCTACCCTTGGTGGTAATTTGTTTTTAAACATTTGGTTTTCAGTCATTTTGATGTTAAGGCAAGCATATACTGTAAACCAGTTTACTCATATTACATGCATACTGTAATTTCCTGAAGATAAATTTAATGTGTCAGTTGTGTATGGGTAAACTTTTGCAGCATTTAACATTTTACACTCCAGATTTGTAATTTTGAGCGTTTTAAATAATGTCATATCTAGGTTTCATTACAGCAGATAATTGAGGAACTCCATGATACTCACAGGAACTCAGAGTTGACAGCTCCATCACTGAGATCAGGGGGGAGACCCATAGAGTTGTTGCTCTTCATAGACACACAGCTAGATAATGGAGATCTGGTCCTTTCCCAGCTATTAATACAGAATCAATTACATAAATTATTCTCATTAGTATGGTGCAGGGCCTCCTTTTGCAAATTTTGAGCCATTTCATTTTATAAATGGAATTTGTTAATTTTTTAAAAGTCTCAAAATACAAACACGCACTGTGATGTATGTTAAGGACACAAAGAAACATGTAATGATAATGACACTTCATCTGGGTTTAGCCTCATTTGGTGTGAACCCAGCTGTGTTGTCCAATAAGAAAGGAGAAAACAGCACACACGCTGACATCATGAGGAGAAAAAACAGTTTCATTGTCCACAGGACCCCACTATACCCCGAGTTTTGGAAAATCTTCACCCTGACTGGAGTCTTCAGAAAGTTTTTAGTTACCTGACACAGCATTTTTGTGTGCACAAACAGTGAAACTGCATTTAAAAAAGTGCATTTTTTGTAATACTTGCAGTGTTTCCTCTAGGATTTTTTCCAGCTGTGGCGGCAGACTCTGTTGTCCATTTTACACTGATCTACCACTACATGTGGCGTTATTTCATTGACAAATGTCATGGACGCAGTATTAAGTCAAGATCGCATTCATGTAATAGCCTACAAGCAAGTCAATCTCTGCTTGAGCGCCGATTTCCTCTGTTCGTGCACAAAACATTTTGCGCGCCCTCAAATATACGCTGCTCAAGTGCAGATTTTCTTTAGCGCCCTTAAATAAACGCAGCTGAAGTGTGATTTAGTGTGTTTATGTACCGAGTATGTCTCCAACATTTATTAGATTTGCTAGGAATGTTTATGAATGTCTCTGATAGACTGGCGGAGCGGATCGCAGCATTAATGAGTCCTGAAGTAAAGTGAAACGGCTATAAACTCCAGCAAGATAAAGTCATTATACGAAGAGCCACAGACCTTTATCTTTAAATACAGTATAATTATGGAAACTGTGTTCGTCATAACTGAAAGCTACATCGGGTTTGCTGGCCTCACGCATCACGCACCTGTCAGTCAGTCAGCACATTAAACAGCACACACAGCACTACTACGGTCACAGAAAACTTTGCGCTGTTATTATTCATTACCTTTTCATACGTTTCGATGCGATTTTAACCCGCTATTTAAAAAACGACCAGATATTTAGAATAAGAAGCTGTAATGTAGTCGTGGCGGATGAATTTTGGTGTGGCGCCCCGCCACAGAAGAATGAATGTAGCGGAAACCATGACTTGTGTTCGTATGGACAGGGCCCAACTCTCATGGTGCATTGTGGGGATTTTCTAGCTGTTGAGAGTACATGGGCTGTAGACTCATTATTGCTGTGCATTGTGGGGTTGATTGACACTTTATATTGTCCACTATATAGTATCGGACACCACCAATATGTCTGATCCTTAAATAATGCACTAGTTGCGAATATAGGGGGTAAATTCAAATACAGAGAATTATTTAGCCTGAAATCTTTACTATTACAAAATATTTAAAATGTTCTGTAAAATAAAATATATTGTGTTCAATAGGAAAAAAATAGTTTGTTACCCATACATTTAAAAAAGAACATTTTAAAATCAGTAATCACAATGCCTCATGATATTTTTATCCAAGGTTATCATACCATCAGAGTCTCATAGCGGCCCATGCCTAGTCTGGGTGGTACGCTTCTTTGGGGCTTCTCCACACTGTAACTCTCCCATAAGTGGAAAAGACAGTGAAGGTGAACTCAGAGAACAATACATGTTTCACAGCCCAAGATTTTTGCTGCTAGCACCACTGAAACAGACGCTCAGCATTGGCACGAGTGAACAAAGGTTTGGTTATAGCAGCCAAACTATGTAAAGCTCCCAACGAAGAGTTTTGGTGGAAACTAGTGATGGGTCGTTCTTGAACGATAAACAAATCTTCAATATGACTCGGGAACTATGAGTCCTCTCAGGGAGTGATTCGTTCATCATTATGGGGTATAGTGTGTAGACTGTTTTGGGTAACATAGAAAATGTGGAAAAAGTGAAGCACTATGAATGCTTTCCGGATGCACTGTACAAGATAATCAGGGTAGACTTAATCATTTCAGGTTATATCATTTCACAGATGTTTCTGTACGGATTTTAAATTGTGAACATTTTAAATAATGCCATATCCAAGTTTCATTACAGCAGATAGTTAAATAACTCTATGATACTCACACAGAGTCAGAGTTCACAGCTCTATCACTGAGATAAAGGGGGAGACCAAAGGGGTGGTCACTCTTTATAAACATGCTGCTAGACAATGAAGACTCTTCTCTCTTTCTCTTGCTGCAGTGGAAACAAAGAAACCAAATACGTTTTACACTTTGTAATTTATCTTCCATTAACTTATAATTCATCAGCAGAAATTGAAGAGGAAATAAATAATTTGTATAAATCAATAATTTTGATTTCTACTTGATTTAGTTTTCAGCTACCCTTGGTGGTAATTTGTTTTTAAACATTTGGTTTTCAGTCATTTTGATGTTAAGGCAAGCATATACTGTAAACCAGTTTACTCATATTACATGCATACTGTAATTTCCTGAAGATAAATTTAATTTGTCAGTTGTGTATGGGTAAACTTTTGCAGCATATAACATTTTACACTCCAGATTTGTAATTTTGAGCGTTTTAAATAATGTCATATCTAGGTTTCATTACAGCAGATAATTGAGGAACTCCATGATACTCACAGGAACTCAGAGTTGACAGCTCCATCACTGAGATCAGGGGGGAGACCCATAGAGTTGTTGCTCTTCATAGACACACAGCTAGATAATGGAGATCTGGTCCTTTCCCAGCTATTAATACAGAATCAATTACATAAATTATTCTCATTAGTATGGTGCAGGGCCTCCTTTTGCAAATTTTGAGCCATTTCATTTTATAAAAATCTCTGTCCACATAAAAATAAGAAAGGAGAAAACCTTGCACATGCTAACATCATAAGGAAAAAACTGCAGTTTATCGTCCACAGGACCCCACTATACCCTGAGTTTTGGAATATCTTCACCCTGACTGGAGTCCTCAGAAAGTTTTCAGTCACCTGACCTGACACAGAATTTTTGTTTGGACAAACAGTGAAACAGCATAGAAAAAAAGTGCATTTTTTTATAATATATGTGTTCCCGTGGACAGGGCCCAACTCTTATGATACTGCTGAGTGTACATGGGCTGATGATTTTGCTGTCAGGTACTGAACCTAAAACGATGAGTGTCTGAATTTAGTAGCAAAAAAACTATGTGGTGAGTATCACTAAATAAGAAAATGTCATGGGAAAAAGTCAGGGTCAAGGAACAATCGCATCCTGGCTCAGGCAGCAGCAAATGTGTAAAAGTTTTCTAAATGTAGGGAGAGAAGCATGGAGTTGAACATGATATTTACACAGAGCACAGAGTCAGAGTTCACAGCTCCATCACTAAGCTCAGGGGGAAGACCCATGGAGTCCCAGCCAGCAATGACATGGACACTAAAGGATGACTAATCAATGCATAACAGCTAGAAAAAAATAATAAAATGAAACACAGGACTGTCATAATTCTATACCTCTACATGTATCCCAGGAAGGTAGAGGAAGGCCAGGAAACCCAGTACCCTGGCCAGCAGCAGCAACCCCAGATCACATGTCAACTACCACCACACTACAGAGATGGACATGCTTCCACATAGATGGTGGCAGACAAAGGCCCCCGCCAGAGCTGCATCTGGTAGGCCCCATCGGGCCGGGAATGGCAACCGCCGACCCCGCCACGCAGCCAGCCACTTTACCCAGCTCATTCATTCATTGAACCTGCGACTACCCGCCAGCACGGACCAGACAAGTACCAATGATCTGCAGCATCCCGACAGGACCCTGCACCACTATAGCCCCCCAGAGAGTCCTGCGATCACCGCACGCAGCCACCACCCTGAGACCGAGACCGATAAATCTGCTATGCAGAACCCATATAGGCATTCCCAGTTCAAACCCATTGCCACTTTGCCCATAATTATGCTATGCAGGACCCATATTCCTAGTTAAAACCTATGCCCAGTTGGTCCATAAATATACCATTCAAGACCCATATATGTGTTCCCAGATCAAACCCATGCCCAACTGGCCCATGCCTTTCCCTTATGGGGCCCATGTAATCAGCTAATATGGGCTTCCTACGTGGGACTTATACTACAAACCTACATGGGACCCGCTGATTTCACCCAGCCAAAGCCCATGCCCACACAGTTCCCATAAAACCCGTAGTTAACGCATCTGTTGTGTTAAATATGTTGAAGAAATCTCTCCGTTAAACAAATTGTGGGAAAAAATAAACAGGGGGGCTAATAATTCAGGGGGGCTAATCATTCTGACTTTAACTGTACATGCTGTAATTTGAATTTAAGCAACTTACTTGATTTTAAGCAACCTCTTTAAGCTAATTCAAAATGCATTTAGGGCCCTATCATACACCTGGAGCAAAAAGCCACAAGATGTGTTGTGCACAATTTGTTGCCATTTTCAGACCAGCACAACCCTGATATTCACGTTTTGCATCACGTTGCTTAAACAGCAAATTTATTTGCGCCAATGATTGGACTCATGGGTGTGCTGGTTTAAAATGTAGATGTGTTAAGGTGCATTGTTGGCGCGTTGCTTTTTTGAAAAACTGAAATAGACTGCACTATTGACCAACTAAAAGCTCGTCTAAAGTCCAGCGCAGTTATGTTCCTATGCAGGTCTTAAATGCTCACACATTGCTTTTAACACACATGATGTACTAGGCTTGGGCGGTAACCAATTTTTGATACCGTCAAACCGCCTCCATATTTTACCCCCGTATCTGGTATTACCGGTTTAATAAAAAAAATTATGACGTAAGGCTCAGACAGCGTCACCAAACTGTTGGCTTGAGCCTAAACCATTCAGAAAATGAATACATTCTATGAGACCTTATGCTCGCGGTCAGAGAGGAGAGAGAGAGAGCGCCAAGCGACGCACAGCAGCTCTCTCTCTCTCTCTCTCTCACAAACACTCATACACATCTCTCCTGCGATTTATTCAGAAATTTACTCCCACACCGTAAGAAATCTGGCCGGCTCCCACGGAACAGCAGCGGGAATGCAGAGCTGTAATCGGGCAATAAAAATTAGGCCCGATAGGTCCCGAGTCCGACAGGTACATTTTGATTGACAGCTTTATAAAGCCCAAACCTGTTTACAGCCCGACATTATTCAAGTGTGCTCATGCACACAGCTCTAATGCATATTTTCAAGAATGAGTCATTTATATGTTTTAACATCATTTATTCGTAACAAACGTAGACTATATGCCACTTGGAAGTTGGAACAAAGAAATAAAATAAGTCCTCTGTAACATCGTAACATCTTAGCACTCTAACACTTAGCCTTTAAATTGGCCAACACACCAATGAAAAGAAATTGTGCTTAACAAATCAAATTAAAATAAACTCTAAATGATGACGGGTATTTTGGCAATAACAAAATTAAGATAAAGGCTCTGCAAGATTTGTTTCACCACTTCTCTTCACAATCTGGCATTAGGGCGGCCATGAAGCTGAATAATAAAAGAATAATGCCACCATTAGTCTGTATACTCTGTCTAAATTATGATTATATGGTTTAATTAATATTTATTTATAATTTAAAAACCCTTTACTCACCAAGATTAGGCTATGTGTGTTTGTGGAGGAACATTATTAAATCCACTGCCTTTAGTGCAGTCCTGCGCTCATGGTGCGTCCAGCAGCTAAACACCCTTTCCTGCGGCTACAGGTCGAGATGCAGAGTTCTGATCTGGCTAATTTTGCAAGTTTTGGGTAGGATTGTTTGTTCATCTTCTACCAGTCAGGAACATCCATTTAATTTTCCATGGCAGTTTCACTTTAGCGAATGGCCTTGTCTTTTTACCTGTCAGCTTGCGGTTTAGGGCTCTACCGTAAAACGCAGTGTATGAGCGACCGCGAAATACCTGCGGCTGGAATAACCGCTCCTTCTGAGCTAGTGACTGGCTTGACCGACGTCAAAATTCGCTTTTTTTTACTACTTCATCATCATTTGATTCACCTTTGCAGGGATGGATTTTAATGCAGGGATTTTGATTTTTTCGGGTCTCGCCGTCCCCGGGATCGGGCAAAGATCTTCAGCTCTGATGCAGACCTTTCGTTCTTATTAACCACGTCTCCCTTCTGTTCAGTCGAAACTGCCAAACTGCAGGACACTTTGAAGCGCGACTTGTCACGTCACGTCACCTCTCCCTCTCCCCCTCCCTCTCCCCCTCCCTCTCTCCCTCCCTCTCTCCCTCCCTCTCCCTCTCTCCTCCTTTTAATAAAAACAAGAGGTGACGCGATGGCGCAGTGGATAGCATGTTCGCCTCACAGCAAGAAGGTTGCTGGTTTGAGCCTCAATTGGGTCAGTTGGCATTTCTGTGTGGGGTTCTCCCCCATGTTTAAAATTCTGAAATGCATGGTGCTATGTGGCGCGGCGCCGAGCATTGCTTCTGGTGTGTGACCCCCTTTAAAGGGAATGGGAGATGAAACTCTGTTTGATTTAATACATGCTAGGCTCAAAACACACTTAGAACTCATTAAGAGAATAAACACTGTTAAAAATGCACCATTTTAAATAATGTCATATCTAGATTTCATTAAAGCAGATAGTTGAGTAACTCCATGATACTCACACAAAGTCAGAGCTAACAGCTCCATCACTGCGATCAGGGGGGAGACCAATGGAGTGGTTACACATCATAGACACACAGCTAGATAATGGAGAAACTGCTCTCACAGTCTGAATGAAAGCCTCCCTCTCTCTCTCTTCAAACACACTCATTTCACATGGATGTTTAGCTTTCCTTTCCATCCTTAATGACTACTTTCATTGGCTTTTCTATTTCTCCTCCTATCACATTAGAGACTTGATTTCAGGCCTGTATGTGGAGACAGAAACACACAATATACATGATATTTTGTTACAACAAACAAATCTGGATAAAGAGAGAATCATGATTGAAGGATCATACAGAATAAAAATCGTGGTTTTCTCACGATTCTATTTATAAAAAAAAGGTTAAAAAATCTGACATTTATTATTATCAGATTACATTTTGCATTATATTCAAAATATTTGTAATACTTTGACACTTTTATGTAACATACATGTGCTAATCTCTTTAGCACTGCAATATTTTAAATACAATTTATTATTATTATTTTATTATTATTGTTATTATTATTATTTAAATTCTATGCCACAAAAGAGGCTGTAATATTTTAAGCTGTGATATTTCTGAAATAAATGACAAATATAATATATCCAAAAACTATGTGTGTATGCTGTGTGTCTTCAGGAGAGAGGTACAAGATTATTTACATGCGTGCACCATATGGAACTATACAGTGTTTCAGCATCTCAGGACAACTCAGGTAAAAATAATAAATAAAAAACACAAACACCATCTCTGTGTATGCTGTGAGTTTTACATATTTGTTTATTTCTAAACACTGCTTATAATCTTAAGATAAGTTGGTTTTATAATTACACATTCAGGCTTTCTTAATTTCAGAGAAGTATTCTTCTTTGCACATTGTAAATAGAAAAATGACTATGAAAGTACATTTTTCACAGTAAATTAAACAGTGTTGTTGTTTTGAAGTCATAGGCCAACTTGCGTGTGATGTCAGACCGGTGTTGTGCCGAAATCTGTGACCCGTCGAAAACTGTGACCAGAGGGCGCTGTTCAGTAAAAATTTCACTCGGGAACGTGCTTGTCAAGAAAAAAAAAAAATCAAGAAATCAGCGTCGAGCGGTGCTGTAAAGGGTGTTTTAAATGCTGGGATTCAGAATACAGGTTCATGGAAGAAATTTTACGTAGTCCTGATATTTTGACCATCCAAATTCTTGTAAAGAAGAAATAAAAAAAACTTATTCTGTCGCTGTTGTTGTCTCCTGATAGACTCGTATTTGTAGGTTTCGTTAAGATATAGTTTATGCATTGACACATGACTGTAGATCTGCTTCACAGATTCTGAGGTAACATTCATAGCCATCTAAATATATGCCAGATTGCAATGTTTAAATTTAACACAGTCAGGCAATCTTCTTTTTATTTGTATAACATTTTGACCAGATATTAGACTAATATATATTTTATAAACTGTGTTGGAAATTCAGCTATAGAAATGCCATCCATCTTTTACTTGTGTGATTATGTTTAATAAAATAAATTTATCATATCTTATGTATCTAAAGCATATTGACCAGATATTTATTTACAAATGCTGAAATATATAGCTATAGGCCCTTCTTATTTTCATATGAATGATAATGTTTATTAAAATGACTCATAACGCTCCTCCATATGATCTGATTTTGAAATCTTTATAAAGGTCATTGACTCTGACAGATAAAATATATGCCTACAGAATTTCTATTTCTCTTTTTCTCTAAGGATGCATGTTTGATATTTTTGAGAAACAACAGATCAAAATTAGCGATTAGACATTACAGAAATCCTGCACCCTACAATTTGCATTAATGTTTACATGTCAGCAACTGGTATAAGTAACAAGTTAATGACACTGATATTCCCTCAGGTGGCTTTAAGTTTTTCTAGACATAAAATAAATGTCACAGGTTAGAAATTTGTTATCAAAAGGTAAAGTTCAACTGTCTTTATGAAAGTTGAAAACAAAGAATATAAAGTTAATAAAAAATCACATTGAAAAACTGATAGCTTTCATTCTGGGGTGAAGTATCTGTTTTTACTCATCGGATTCAGTGACCTAAAGATCATATCAACTGTATCTAAACATGAGTAAGTCAATATTGCTTTATAAAAGAGAAAGATAATGGACTGACACATAACCTTTATCCCTTTATTAAATACTATAATCAGTCAACATATGGTGTAGCCTAACATATTTCAATGGCTATGAATTTTATTTCCATTGAATAGCAGACTATATACAAATAAAACAACGCAATAAATTAGAATGTCATCGAAAAGTTGATGAATTTCACCATTTCAATATAATTCATATATATATATATACACTTGAAATATATCAATCGGTGTGTAATAAATCTATTTAATATATGAGTTTCACAATTTGAAAACAAAAAAACATAGCATGCGTTAATGCTTTTATTTTCTAGGTTATTTATTAAGTGTACAGGATATGACATGGACCAGCTTGTTAGAACATTTCTGCAGTGGTTTGCATGTCAAATTGTAAAAGTAGATTTTTCAAAAATTTAAATAAACAATATCCTACTTAATAATAATAAATAATCATCGTCATCATTAACATTATTAATATCATTATTAAAGTATGATTTTTTTCATTTCCTAATAAATAATAAATATTAAATTACATTTCTTAATAGGTTCATGGAAGAACTTTAACAGAGTCTTGATATGTTGTTGTTGTTGTCTCCTGGACTGGTAAAACTAAACATTTAGTTATGAGATTGAGTTGAAAAAATCGTATAGTTTGTTCATTACAAATACTAATTACTGAGTTCAAATTACATGTCATACAGGTAAGATTCATAGCCATACAAGTGTGTTATCCCTGTATGAACCTAATTATAATGTTTAATAATTTTCATTTAATTCATAATAAAAATCTGAGCTAAGATTAATTTTACTAATTAAATTCAAAATGTGAATCTCGTATATCATATAGATTTATTACACACATATTCATATATTTCAAGTGTTTATTTAATAAATGAAATAGTAAAATTAATCAACTTTTCGATGACATTCAAATTTATTGAGATGTTTTATTTGTATACTTAAGATAAACATTTTTATTTTATTAATCACACAAATAAAAGAGGGATGGCATTTCAATAGCTGGATTTCAGATTCCAGACAGTTTGTAAAATATAGGCTATTAGTCTAATATCTGGTCAAAATGTTATACAAATAGAAGATTGCCCTACTTTTTAAAACATTATTATTAAACGTTAATCTGGCATATACAGTAGAATATTTAGATGGAATGTTACCTCAGAATCTGTGAAGCAGATCTACAGTCATGTGTCAATGCATATCATAACGAAACCTACAAATACGAGTCTATCAGGAGACAACAACAGCGACAGAATACGTTTTTTTTTTTTATTTCTTCTTTACAAGAATTTGGATGGTCAAAATATCAGGACTACGTAAAATTTCTTCCATGAACCTGTATTCTGAATCCCAGCATTTAAAACACCCTTTTTACAGCACCGCTCGACGCTGATCGCTTTATTTCAGTGTCTGCGCGTTCACGTTCGCTTCATGAGCGACAAGCACGTTCCCGAGTGAAATTTTTACTGAACAGCGCCCTCTGGTCACAGTTTTCGACGGGTCACAGATTTCGTCAGATCCCCCAGTGACATCACTCGTAGAAGAAGTCCAAAAAAGGTGGAGCTCAAGCTTAAGCTCCCCCTTTGCTGGAGCTCAGCTCTCCTCAAATGGCTCTGCAGCGAGCACCACTTGGATCAACTGCCAAAGTAAGAGTGGTAAACAATACGGTTACCGTGTAATTACTGTTATAAACTGAACGATTGTGCGAATTTAAAACCAACTTTGCCTTAAAGCTTATAATCGGGTCCCTTTTAGAGCCTTTAATCCCCCTTTTACATGGTTAGCAGACTAAATTTAAATACAATAGAGCTAACGTTACGAATTGATGAATTTGCTCTTCAGTGTTTGAACTCTCAGTAATGATTAAATCACACTGGACTGAGCTAAACTTAAATGAACTTAAACACTAAATACTGAACTACACTGTTCCAGTTACTATGACCATTTCTGTGAAGCTGCTTTGACACAATCTAACTTACATTGTAAAAGCGCTATACAAATAAAGCTGAATTGAATTGAAAAACAATTTCGGTAAGAATAATGCTATGAATAAAATCAGGGCCTGTTTGGGCTCAAAGCAGCTGACCAAACGTCAAGTAACAAAAGAGTGACTGTGAATACAAACAATTCTTCTACAACTAATGATAATTATTATAATAATGATGAAGATGATTATAGATGATTGTACAACGTTAAACCATGTCAGCCATTTTACAGTAGGCTAAGTTAACAGCTTTCGTCGAATAACACGACAGTAACAGGAAAAGCTGAATCTAAGTTTGTGAGTTCGACATCACACGCAAATGCTCTGTATGTTATTCAAGTTATGAAACTTTACAACGAACTTACCGTGTCACGCGAAGGAAACTTTTGTTCTTCAATCCTTCGAAATGGCGTTTCTTCACTCACAACGAACGCTTTCGGTTTCACTCTGAGGTGGGGCTATGGGACGTCAGCTAGACACATACGCTCAGCCAGTGGCGTTGCTAGACATAAAGCTCTACTGGGGCACAGTTCTCCTTCCAAATAAATAAATAAATATATATGTTGAAGTCAAAATTATTACTCCCCCTGAATAATTTGCCCCGATTTCTTTTATTCCCTAATTTCTGTTTAACGGAGAGAATATTTTTTTCAACACATTTCTAAACATAAAAGTTTCTAATAACTGATTTATTTTATCTTCGTCATGATGTCTGTAAATAAAATTAAACTAGATATTTTTCTATACAGCTTAAAGGCGTAACTAGGTTTATTAGGTTAACTAGGCAGGTTAGGGTAATTAGGCTTAACTAAATAATAATTAAGTTATTGTAAAACGATGTTGTTGTTTTTCTGTAGGCAATCGAAAATATAGCTTAAAGGGGCTAATAATTTTCACCTTAAAATAGTTTTAAAAAAATGAAAAACTGCTTTTATTCCAGCCAAAATAAAACAAATAAGACTTTCTCCAGAAGAAAAAAAAATTATCAGACATACTGTGAAAATTTCCTTGCTCTGTTAAAAATCATTTGGCAAATAGTTTAAAAATAAAAAAAATCAATAGGGGCTAATTATGACTTTAACTGTATTTGTTGTTGCTTTGGTCTAAATTGATTGAGTATAACTTCTATTCAAATTATTGCATTCTGTTATAAAACCTCACATTTCATGTCTATTTATAAATTTTATATTTACTCCCCATTACTTCTGTAAATAGTTTTTGTATGAATGGAAGATAACGTAAAGGGGTAAACTCCTCTGTTACTATCATAAGGACCTGTGCAATTGCTTTTAGATTCCTTCCCCTTATTTTATTAAGATGGATTGTTGGTGATCTGATGGATGTCAACCCGATTGGGTAGCTGGGTAGCTTTACTTGGACAGAGGAAAATTAAGACCTGTTTACAATTATTTAAGGCATTCAACACAATCTTATATATATATATATATATATATATATATATATATATATATATATATATATATATATATATATATATTTATTTATTTATTTTTATTATTTTTTTAAGACATGTTTTAAAACTTTTTAAGACCCCGCGGACACCCTATGGCTAGATTGTTCCTGTCTATCTATTAGGGCTGCACAATATACCATTTTAGCATCAATATCGCAATTTGCACGTCCACAAGAGTCACATCACAGGTATGATTAAAATTAACCAGGAGAAACCACATGAGAATTGTGTAGTTTAACCAAATTGAAAAGAGTTTTTCATTTGCATGTGTTTTTAAGGCCTGACAGCGTTCAAAGTGTTCAGACATTTTACCTTTTGTAACTTTAATAAAGAATAAGTTTGAATTGTTTATACAGTAAAGACTTTTGCAGTGTTATTTGACATTTGATTTCTCAATTTCTGCACCTGAATACTCTTTAATTCCTTCAAAAACCATAAAACTTTATGAATGATTATCTTCTCCACCGAATCAGTTCAATCGATCTAAATGAACACTTTATTTCTTAATAGCAGTTTAAGTCATCTGGTTACATAATTCTTTGTATTAGTGTTCAGTTTCACGTTACGCACCACACTTTAATCTTAGTCATAACAACTTGTATACATTTTAAAAACTTATTATGAAAACTTGTATTATAGTAGAAAAAAAGTATTTTAAATTCATTTTGATTATTCATTCATTTATTTTCTTTTAGGTTTTGTTCCTTTATTAACCAGAGGTCGCCACAGCGCAATGAACCAACAACTTATCCAGCATATGTTTTTCCCTTCCAGCTGCAACCTATAACTGGGAAACACCCATATACACTCATTCACACAAACACACTTAGGACAATTTCGCTTATTTAATCCACCTTTGTGTTTGGACTGTGGGGAAAACCCGGGCGAACACCGGGAGAACATGCAAACTCCACACAGAAATGCCAACTGACCCAGTCTAGGCTCGAACCAGCAACTTTGTTGCTGTGGGGCGATCGTGCTACCCTCTGCGCCATTTAGATTAATCTAAATAGTTTTGAATAATGGTATATTATTTGTATTATTTTTAACTTATTTGATAACTATTAAAAGTTAAAAATAAATACACCGTTTGGAAACATAGTACTGTTATAATTAAAGAGTATTAAAAAAAAAAAAAGCTAATGTTGTATGTACATGTTGTTCTCCACTAGATGGCGCCACGGTTCTTACAAATCAGTTCTGTAAACCGACACAGGTTGATGGCAGATTTCAGTTCTTTTTAGTGCAGGTCTGTCTCAGTGTCTAACCTATGAGATCTTAAGCCTCCAGAATATCTTTATATGCGGTTAAGGATGTATTATAAACAAACTTTTTGTACTATAACATCATTACAGATGGAATATGAGGATATTGCGCAGGCTGTGCCTATTGATTTATTTATATTTTATTTATGCAGGCATGTATGTAAATTATGTGTATTTATAATTTAAATTAATTCATTCACTTTCTTTTTGGCTTTTTCCCTTTACTAATCAGGGATCGCCACAGCGGAATGAACCGCCAACTTATCCAGCATATGTTTTACTCAACGGATGGCCTTCCAGCAGCAACCCAGTACTGGGAAACACCCATACACGCTCATTCACACACACTATGGTAAATTTTAGCTTACCCAATTCACCTATACCACATGTGTTTGGACACGGGGAGAACATGCAAACTCCACACAGAAATGCCAGCTGACCCAGCCGAGGCTTGCACCAGCGACCTTCTTACTGTGAGGTGAACGTGCTACCCACTGCGCTACCGCTTCACCCTTTTATTTTTAAAACTATTTATTTATTTATTTATTTATTTATTTATTTATTTATTTATTCATTTATTTAACAGAATGTTATTTCCAAACGTTGTTTCTATCTAACTTTTAATATTTAACAAATTTAGTGAAAATAATAAAATACCAATAATCAAAAGTATGGCTACGCAGTGGCACAGTAAGTTTTGCTGTCGCCTCACAGTTTAGTTTATTCAATTCACCTATAGCGCATGTGTTTGGACTGTGGGTGAAAGTGAAGACCCAGTCGGGACTTGAACCAGCAACCTTCTTGCTGTTAGGCTACAGTGCAAGCCACTGAGCCACCACATCGCCCTATCAGCATCATCCGCTTGTTTAAATAACTTCTCTTTTTGTAAATATGCTCGCATTCTTCTACACAGCTGGTTAAAAATGCTCTGCATGTCACTTTATATATTAGTCAGCTGGTCTGGTCCTCAATAAGCTGCAGTGTTGACCAGACCTTTAGCTTTTTAGTCCTGGAACAGAGCTGTAATGCTGTCCCTGGCTCAGTGTTTATGGCTGTAAAAGCATTATTATTTGAGCCTCGGTTTAATCCCTCATGTTTGTTTTTGGCTTTTTCTACACCCACTCCTGTTTTCCTGATTTTGTCAGATCGATGTTGGTGTTGCTCCACTGAGGATTTCCGATCTGACCACTTTCATTTGGTGACATTTCCCTCAGCGCTCTCTTTTTAACAGAGGTTGAGCCCCATCTGAAATGTTCAAAGTGCCGCCATCAATCTTCCACCTCCGACAAGTGTCAGGCCAGCAGTTCGACATCACACTTTGGCCACGATCCACAGCGTTTAATTGAAAATACATCCCATACCTTGACACTCGGATAACAGAGAGGGCATACGTTTTACCTTAACTGCTAACTAGACGCGTTTCAATTATCCCCGTTTCAATTGTAATCTAGTTTTGTGTCATTCAGCAAGATGCAGTAGTTACATGCAGAGCTTCATTACAGTCTGATGGAGATTATGGAGAATAGTAGAAGCCTGTGTGGGTAGAATGAAAATCCCATTACTATCTATAGAGGCATAGACAGTGTGTACATAAAGGGATACAACATACAGAGTACAGGGGACAGTACACTGACCGGCCACTTTATTAGGTACACCTGTCCAATCGCTCGTTAATGCAAATTTCTTATCAGCCAATCACATGGCAGCAAGAGGCATAGACAGTGTGTACATAAAGGGATAACACATACAGAGTACAGGGGACGGTACACTGACCGGTCACTTTATTAGGTACACCTGTCCAATCGCTCGTTAATGCAAATTTTTAATCAGCCAAACACATGGCAGCAAGATGCATAGACAGTGTGTACATAAAGGGATAACACATACAGAGTACATGGGACAGTACACTGACCGGCCACTTTATTAGGTACACCTGTCCAATTGCTCGTTAATGCAAATTTCTTATCAGCCAATCACATGGCAGCAAGAGGCATAGACAGTGTGTACATAAAGGGATAACACATACAGAGTACAGGGGACAGTACACTGACCGGCCACTTTATTAGGTACACCTGTCCAATCGCTCGTTAATGCAAATTTCTAATCGGCCAATCACATGGCAGCAACTCAATGCATTTAGGCATGTGGACATGGTCAAGGCGATCTGCTGAAGTTCAAACCGAGCATCAGAATGGGAAAGAAAGGGGATTTTGAACGTGGCATGGTTGTTGGTGCCAGACAGGCTGGTGTGAGTATTTCAGAAGCTGCTGATCTACTGGGATTTTCACGCACAACTATCTCTAGGGTTTACAGAGAATGGTCTGAAAAAGAGAAAATAAATGCATTGAGTTGCTGCCATGTGATTGGCTGATTAGAAATTTACGTTAATGAGCAGTTGGACAGGTGTACCTAATAAAGTGGCCGGTGAGTTTACATCATATAGTGGGTTCAGTTTCCTCTGAAATAACTGACCATGACACTTTATTACAAATTACAACTATTTGGAAATTAAAACACCTGATGATTTATACCAAAATGTTAATGCTCGTGTTTAAAAATAATATACAACCAATATTAAATCCCTCCCTAAACATGACTTATTGTTCACTTATTCATTCGTTCATGAAGCATAAATACGATTGAACCGAATACATCTACAGTCAAATGCATTATGCTGAAATAAATACATTACACTCCCACACCAAGAAGGCTTTTTAAGTATGGATTTGGAGGAGGAAAGTGATGACACCATTCAGATCGATGCCTGTGAATTATTCCAGAGTTTGGGCCCTGCTGTCATGAAAGCTGCTGTGTTTTAACCTCGATCCCAGAACAGACAAGGCTGCCAGATCCAAGAGTCCTAGGTGGAGTGAGAATAAATAACTGATAAATATGAAGGCACAGGTAGCATGGTGGCACAGTGGGTAGCACAATCACCTTACAGCAAGAACGTCCCTGGTTCAAGCCCTGGCTGGGTCAGTTGGCATTTCTGTGTGGAGTTTGCATGCTCTCCCCATGTTGGTGTGGGATTCCTCCAGGTGTTCCGGTTTCCCCCACAGTCCAAACACATGCAGGTAAGTTGAATAAGCTAAATTGGTTGTAGTGTATGTGAGTGTGTGCAAGAGAGCCCATCTCTGGGAAACATCCACACACTCATTCATACACACACTCATACACTACGGACAATTTAGCCTACCCAATTTCACCTGTACCGCATGTCTTTGGACTGTGGGGGAAACCAGAGCACCCGGAGGAAACCCACACGAACGCAGGGAGAACATGCAAACTCCACACAGAAATGCCAACTGAGTCGAGTCGAGGTTCGAACCAGCGACCTTCTTGCTGTGAGGCGACAGCACTACCTACTGCGCCTCTGCGTCGCCTTTATTGTCATTAAAGGTAAAATGATTAAATAAATGCAAGCCATGGTCTCACTTTCTGTAAATGCTAGCAGGACCTCAGTGGATCTTACATTGTTATCTTCGGAAGCGAGGTATAATTGGGTGTTATCACCATAAAGGTTAAAAAATGCATTTGCTGAAGCAACTGTGCAATCACAGCTTTCCTTTTTTCACACTTTGACTATGTTCAGCAAATCTGACGGGTTGAAATGAAACTCATAACAGATTTTTACAAAAGCAGTGATAGAAATAATGTTAGCATTCATTCATTTATTCATTCATTCATTTTCTTGTCTGCTTAATCCCTTATTAATCCGGGGTCGCCACAGCGGAATGAACCACCAACTTATCCAACAAGATTTTACGCAGCGGATGCCATTCCAGCCACAACCCATCTCTGGGAAACATCCACACACACATTCACACAACGGACAATTTAACCTACCCAATTCACCTGTACCGCATGTGTTTGGACTGTGGGGCACCCGGAGAAATCCCACGTGAACGCAGGGAGAACATGCAAACTCCACACAGAAACGCCAACTGACCCAGCCAAGGCTCAAACCAGCGACCCAGCGACCTTCTTGCTGTGAGACGACAGCACTACCTACTGCGCCACTGCTTTGCCCTGTTAGCATTCATTTATTGTTCAAACAGTGGCTGCGTCTGATATCGCGTACTTACAAATAGTATGCTAAAACAGTGTGTGAGCCAAGTTTCATGCACCAGGATGACTTACTACTTTTAGCATAATTGCGCGCATCGGATAGATGCTACACTATCCCATGATGCACTGCAAGATATTTTTTGATTGCGTGTGAAGCAACACAACTGACATAGGTAGGTCACGTGATCATGACAAAATGGTGGATGTAGTGCGTCCGAGTTTCATACTGTATAGAACGTACTTTCCTAATGGTCGAGGGGTACGTTTAAATTGAAATTAAGGTGATTTTGGACGCAGCCACTGTGTCCAAATCCAGCAGTGACTACATTGCAGAACTTTACAGCATACACTGTAATCCTCCATCAAGGAGATTTTATTAATAATAATAATAATTCATTCATTTTCTTGTCAGCTTAGTCCCTTTATTAATCCAGAGTCACCACAGCGGAATGAACCAACAACATATCCAGTATTTTTACGCAGTGGATGGCCTTCCAGCCGCAACCCAACTCTGGGAAATATCCACACTTGCACTCATACACTACGTACAATTTAGCCTATCCAATTCACCTGTACCGCATGTCTTTGGACTGTGGGGGAAACCGGAGCACCCGGAGGAAACCCACGCGAACGCAGGGAGAACATGCAAACTCCACACAGAAATGCCAACTGAGCCGAGGATTGAACCCGCGACCCAGCAACATTCTTGCTGTGAGGCAACAGCACTACCTACTGCGCCACTGCGTCGCCATAATAATAATAATAATAATAATAATAATAATAATAATAATAATAATAATAATAATAATAATAATAATAATAATAATTCCTTACATTTATATAGCACTTTTTGTAGACGCTCAAAGCGCTTTACACATTGGGGGAATCTCCTCATCCACCACTGGTGTGCAGCATCCACCTGGATGACACGACGGCAGCCATATTGCACCAGCTGATTGGTGGAGAGGAGATTATGATATGGGGATGGTTAGAAGGCCATGATGGACAGAGGCCAGGATGCCGGGGTTAAACCTCTACTCTTTTTCAAAGGACATCCTGGGATATTTAACGACCACAGAGAGTCAGGACCTTGGTTTAACGCACTTTGCCCACTGAGCAGTGTAGAGTCCCCTTCACTATACTGGGGCATTAGAACTCACCACTTCCGGCAGCAACCAAGCTTTCCCATGTGTTCTCCCATCCAGGTACTGACCGGGCGCAGCCCTGCTTAGCCTGAGTGGGCGACCCTGAAAGAGTTGCAGAGAGCTAGCTGCTGCCACAACTATAGCTACTTATATATATCTCCAATGAGCCTGAGTTGGTATTTTAAGTTTGTTGCAAATCCTCCAAATACATAAAAAGTCTCATATGGTGCATTGTGCAAGTCATTCTTTCTCATAGGAAATATTACTGTAGTATTACTAATTAGCTTTTGATTGTTTTGTTTATTACAGTCATCAAGATCTGATGATGATTAATCATTGAATAATGATCAAAACACTGCGCATCTATTATCCCATATAGCAGCCGCTCTGCTTGTCTTTTCAAAACAAACAATTTTTTTTTAAACACAGCATAATGTGCATTTGCTTCTATTCCAAAATTGCTTTCCAAATTTGTGAAAATAAATTAAAGGGTCATTTATTTGCATTTGAACTCGCTTTATGACTTTATGATGAGTAATCGCATTCCAAAATAATAAATTACTATTATGCTTCAGCAATATCTGATTAAAAGAACTTCCAAAATATGAAGCATGAAACTTGCGAGCTTCCAAATGGTGGATTATCATGGTTAATTGTTCTTATATTACCAATAAAGTAGATTGTGGAGATTGTTATCACAGAATAAAGTCTGACAGGTTTATATCGGTAGCCTGATCCAAAGCAGGCCACTGTAGTATAATGCCTGATTCACACTGGGCTTTAGCGTCAACAGTTGACGTAGGGCGTGTCTGAAGTTCGAGCTGACGCAATCATCAAAGCAGCGTCAGCCAATTAAATTAGTCCGCAATTGGCTACAGTCTGAGCTTGGATATTTGCATAAAGTGATCTGATTGGCTGACGCTTCCACTGGTGCTTGAAAAGTTGAGAAATTCCCAACTTCTACAGGAAGCATTACTGCTGAAGCTGCGTCGATGGATCCGCAATTAAGTTTGGCAAAGCTTGACGTAACCCATTCAAAATGTGTGAATGTGCTGTAAGACAGACGAGTTTTATTCTACAAAACAACCATCCTGGATGTACTACTTCTACGATCCTACTTATTACATAGCTTGCCACAAAGCATAACAATTAGACCCATTGTTCTAAACCATAACAGTTCATCAATTCAATAATCAAACACAAAAATTGACATGAACGAAAACAGCTGATGGAGTATACACTAACCTGCGCATTATTGTTCAGTCACAAGATGGAACTAAACGGTCAAACCCATTGTTATTTAGCAGTTATCTCAGAATAACATACCTTGGGATGTCGTGATTGACCAATCAGGATCGAGTATTCCAGACAGCTGTTTAATAATATGGTTTAAAACATGCACATTATCTGTAAGCATTCAACTGGTATCTTTACCAAAGGTACTTTTTACATATGACAGTACCATGTGGACTTCAGGTAATAATATGTTTCCTTCAGGTACCAACATGAACCCTTTAGTTGCAAACATGTTCCTTTAGAATTCAAGTACTACAGTGTCATGCTGACTTTGGGTAATAATGTGTTCCCTACACCCAGCAGGAACAGGAAGTCAACATGATGTCACAGCCAAACATCAGGCTGACATCACTGTCCAACATCGGACAGGTGTTGCATTTTGATTACTTCCAACACAACCTAAAATCAACCAAATATTAACGTCTAATGATGTTGCAGTTTGACAATGTCTGAACGTTACCACTATGGCGTCTATCAGACAGTGGTTGCTATACCTAATGAACAATTGTCAGAATTTTAAATCTATATGACGTTGGTTTAAGACACAGGTGTCAAACTTAGTTCCAAAAGGGCCGCAGCTCTGCACAGTTTAGTTCCACCCCTAATTAAACACACCTGATCAAACTAATTGAGTCCTTCAGGCTTGTTTGAAACCTACAGGTAAGTGTGTTGGAGCAGGGTTGGAACTAAACTGTGCAGGGCTTCGGCCCTCCAGGAATTGAGTTTGACACCCCTGGTTTAAGATGTTGGCTTGACGTTGAATTTTGGTCACTTTTCAACACAACCTAAAATCAACCAAATATCATTTCACGTCATTATTAGATGACAAAATAACATTGGGCTTAGAAGCTGGCAACTTAAATCTAACCTAATATTAGCATCTTATGATGTAGTGTGTCTGCTGGGCATCTACCAACCTGAAACCTTTAGCTGCGAGTACCTTTAAAAACATCCAGTGACAGCTTTTGTGCTTTTATTTCTGAATGTGCCGGAAAACACTTGCAATAGCCCAGAGAGGCTTGAATTTCAACTGACTGATAAACTGCAGGTATATTTAACCAGTACATCACCCACCCTTAGGTACCGGCATCTGTTTTCTCTCAGCTCAACCTGCAGCAGTCTGGAGATGACAGCGATGATGACAAATTAGCGTCGAGGAAGAGTTTGAGGATTGAGCTGCTGCCGTGAAGAGTCCTC
This sequence comes from Danio rerio, assembly GCF_052040795.2. Lineage (NCBI taxonomy): Eukaryota > Metazoa > Chordata > Actinopteri > Cypriniformes > Danionidae > Danio > Danio rerio. The sequence continues at coordinate 64,669,757 of NC_141023.1, forward strand.
TGGGGATCACCGTCCCTCTGGAGCAGCCGCCGTTTGAGTCTCTGAGTGTGATGAAACTGAAGCCGATCTCTATCCACAGTCTCTCCCGCTGTCGCAGCCTGAGGCGATGCCTGTGCCTGGAGCGGTCCCAGTGAGAAACCCCCATTTGTTCCCCATCTGCTCTGCTCCTGAGTCCTGCTCATGTGACCTGCGGTTCTCTTTCATTTGCTCATTCTTTACAGGGAAGTAGGCCACTTCTTCGGATCAGAACAATACATTTTCTTCCTCTGACCCAACACTGGACAACTGGATGAACATTCAGAAAATATTTGGATGAATTCTTGCTTTCAAAAAAAGACAACCCAAGCTCATTCTGAAAACGTAGCCCCGTGGATGTTTCTGGAGACCGCGATTTACGTGGCCGGAGATATGAATGGCCGCATTTCGTTTTTTCGAGCAAACGTTACGTAGTGGTGTGTCGCTGCTCCTCTTCTTCACACTTGCCGACTGACGGCTCACCTCCTTGTGGAGGGCTTTCCCGCCGCAACCAGTTTGTTCGCTTAGCTCGTAGTGTTACGTCAGCGGAGCGGAGGCCCGGAGGAGGAGGAGCCGGCCATGCCGGCAACCGGGTTTGAGTCCAGGGAAGAGCGGTTCCAGAAATCAGGTAAGATGAAAAACAAAATTCAAAAAATAAAAGCGAACGGGTTCACGAGGGGGCAAGAATGCGGTGAAATCCTAAAACTCGGTCAAAATCGGACGAGGGCTTTTGCGTTTCTTTTCTGAACAGCTTTTGTAAATCGTCGTTTGGATTTAGGGAAGGAGGAGGAGGATGGCAGGCCGCCCAGTCGATCGTTCAGTCATTCAGTCAGTCAGTCGAACAGACGGTCGCTCGACAGCGGCCTTCCGGCGGCTTTTTCCCGAGAGCCGTTCGAGATGCGAAAAAGCGCACATAGCGGCCTCTCGCGGATTCGCGAAAACAAAAACTGCACAAATACATACCTCCCGGGACATATTTCGCGGTCTCCAGAAACTAAGGGTCTATGTTTCCATAATGAGCCTGGGTTAAAAAAAGACCAGGGAGTTGGCTGGTATGACCAAAACCTTTCTTTGAGTCACTCTAAATGTGAATCACCACACCAGTTTGTGCTCAAGTGGTTCCAAACCTATTTCTTCCTTCTGTTGAACACAAGAGACAATATTTTTGAAAATCGTTGGACGCTGGTGACCACCAAATATTATGGAACTCAGTGGCAGCTGCTTTATTCAGAACTCTAGATTTAAAATTTAAAGCTGCAGTCAGAAATATTAAGGTGGTTTTATTGGCAGAAATGCAACAAAACCTTACCTCTATCACACACACATACATTGATTGTATGGATTTCAATGGTCAATGTTAAGTCTATGGCAGACTTTGTAGCATCCTAGCTCCCGATGTACAACATTTACCCCCTGGTTGGTTGCCTAGTCAATTGAATCCACCCCCGTGTCTCCATGACACTGTTATGCAGAGATATGTATCTCGGCCTATTATAATGGAATTCGAACACACTATCAAACTGAGATGCTTATTGGTTGCCTGAGTCAAAAGAGCCCACCCCGACACTGCTATTTAATGTTTTTGATGTGTGACATTTATAATGGGAGTCAATGAAGTCAATGCATTTCAAAGGGGGCATCCCACCCCCATTTTAAGTCAATGAGGCACTTATTAAGGGTGTGTAAAGGGTGTGGGGGGCGTGGCTTGAGAGCTTCATTGTCATTCTGAGATGATGATTGGTTGCATGAGTGCAATGAGCCAACCTCCAAGTCTATATGACACTGCTATGTAATGTTATTGATGTGTGGCATTGAAATTTGAAGTAATGGAGGACCATCCCTACTGAAAAAAACAGCTTAAACCAGCCTAGGCTGGTTGGCTGGTTTTAGCTGGTTGACAAGCCTGGTTTTAGAGGGGTTTTGGCCACTTCCAGGCTGGTTTCCAGCCTGGTCTTAGCTGGTCAGGCTGGGAGATGACCAGCTTGACCAGCCTAGCCAGGATGGGAGCCCAGCCAAAACCAGCTGTGTCCAGCTTAAACCAGGCTGGATTTAGCTGGTCATTTTCCAGCCAGACCAGCAAAAACCAGGCTGGAAATGGCTGGAAACCAGCCTGGAAATGGCCAAAACCCCTCTAAAACCAGGCTGGTCAACCAGCTAAAACCAGCCAACCAGCCTAGGCTGGTTTAAGCTGGATTTTTCAGCAGGGATGTGTGTTCTTTTTTTCGCACAAGAGTTGACAGAGCATCAATCTCCATCATGGAAGAAGCATCAGACTCCATCCAGATTCAGTCGGACGATGTAAGGAAACCTCATCGCTTGACAGTCTCAGCTGAAGATAGCATTGTCCTCTGTGGCCATGGAAGCTTCTCTGTGTGATTCAAAAGGGAGGGATAAGCAGTTGACCAAGCCATCGCTTGCATATTACACACAGCACCTTCTCCCAGTATTAACTCCACATAGTTCCCAGATGTTCCCAGAAAGTCAAGGACTCATCAGAACATGATTATAACTGTACGAGTGCAGGAGTAGAGTATTTCTTGGTTTCCATTATCTTGTGCTTGTGTAACACCGCAAGGGTAAATGCTTCTCCTGCAACCTTCAAATACCGGTTGCCATGGTAACACACAGACAAGTGAGAATAAATCACTGTCAGTGTGTTTTAAAGGTGAAAAAGACACCAGCCAGAAAAGTTGCACCAAAATCCAAAACCGTTTGATTCAAGGATTGCGGACCACCTGCTTGGTCTGTATGTCATGGATGGGCCAATTTAAGAGTGTTTGTCTAAATACGCGCAAGCATTAGGCTCTGAGAGAAGGATAAGACCACGGCTCTGCAGTCGTTAAGCTGTGCAGATCTTCTAATCCTTTTATGCACTTGTTATGTGCTAGACAATCCCGTCTGATAGCCGCATGGGTAAGTATACTTGCACCACAGAAAATGCCTCTGCTGTCCTTAAATGAACTGTTGTGTGTTGCTTTAGGACACGTGTGAGGTGAAGACAGGGTTGCATAAACACATCGGCCACTATGATTAAATTTTTTGAAACCTCACTATTTATTTGTGGCAGTGATTCCGGGGTCTTTTGGGATGTAGGGAGAGGAGAAAATGAAGACTCTATAAGTCTTCTGACCTAAAACAACCTTAATACACTGTAGGACAGGGGTGCTGAGTTTAGCTCAAACTTGCTTCAAAACACCTGCCAGGAAGTTTCTAGTATATCTAGTAAGAGCTTGATGAGCTAGTTCAGGTGTAGATTAGGGTTGGCGGTAAACTCTCTAGGACACCAGAATGACCTCCAGTTCCTGGAAAGAACTAGTCACTAGCATTCTCATTTAGTGTCTTGACAGATGCTCACTTGATGAGAACTAACCTAGGTGTGTGTCTCACTTGCAAAAAAAAAAAGTTTTTCGGCTTAGTCACTAATTAATCTGGGATCACCACCACAGAATGAACCTCCAACTTATCCAGCATATGTTTTATGCAGCAGATGCCCTTCTAGCTGCAACCCATCACCGGGAAACATCCACACTAGGGTTGTCACAATATACCGGTATGACGGTCTACCACGATTTGAACGTGCACGATTATCATACCATGAACAATTGCATATCAACGGTTTTAACCCTTAAAGACCGAGACAGCTGCCCGCGGCTAAAAATAAGTATAGCTCTTAAATGTTTAATAACTTTTGATCCGTTGATCCGATTCATACAATTCAAAGATTGGCATAAAGAAGAGAATCTCAGCTTTCCAGTGCTGTATCACATAACATTCGCGGACTTTCAGAGGCTCCGGAATCAGTGCAGTTACGTCATCAAAATTTGACAACGCTGATTTGACAAAGAAACGCTCGTCACTGTGTCTCCGGACAAACCAGACATGATACATTGATGCATTGTCCCTCCTCCATGTCCAGATTGGTTCAAACTCGCTATATCACAACCAATAAGCATAGGTTTCGCTTTTGTTTGTGGACCAACATGAGCTTTTTGAACAACACGGAATGAGAGAAAGGCATACATTTATGCGCGGCTAAATAAAACGCAAAAAAAAAAGTTTTGCATGAAATAATTCTCATACTAAGTACTTTTGCATGCACAGCAGCACAGAAACATGACAAAACAGTGACACAGCAAAGACGAACTGCTGCTCTTGCTGTTTTCAAAAGACGCAAATGAAGATGCAGCTGTTTGTCTGCATTGCAGACAACCATATCCAAGTCCATATCCACAGACAACCATATCCATGCTGGCACATAAAACCTAAGGATGTTCCATATTGAATCTAGTTTCGTTATGTAACTATTTATAGTATAGTAAATATTTATATCTATTTTTTTACTGAGGATTTGCACCATGTTTATTTGGACTTTATTTGGACTTTGACACATTATTTATTATTTTCTTATTTTTTTATTTGTTCATTGTAAGTGGTGTTGTTTATAGTAACTGAAAATATATTATTTGGAAAAAGTCAAATTTGCTACACTGTTCTATTATTTTGTAACATTTGTAACATACCGTATACCGCGAAACCGTGGTATTGTTTTAGACGATTATCATACCGTAAAAAATTCATACCGTTACAACCCTAATCCACACACACTCATTCACACATGTACACTACGGATGATTTAGCCTACCAAATTAACCTATACCACCTCTTTGGACTTGTGGGGGAAACCGGAGCACCCAGAGGACACCCATGCGAACATGAGGAGAACATGCAAACTCTACACAGAAACGCTAACTGACCCAGCTGAGGCTCGAACCAGCGACCTTCTTGCTGTGAGGCGAACATGCTGCACACTGTCCCACCGTGCAGCCTGCAAAAAAAGTTATTAATAGATAAAAGATTATTTAAATAGTTATTTTTGGCCTTCAACATGCCAGCCATGCCCACCAATCGCATAAATGCTTTATAGACTAGTTGTATGTCAAAGTGTTTCACCAGCTCAATCTTATGAGTAGACATTACTATACTTGCGTATGAAATCATATGATCTTTAAAAGAAGATCTCGGAGATTATTACTGTATTACTGTATTCATTACTGTATATAAAATCAACAAAGGCATAACTGTGAAAAACAAAGCTTGTGAATCATAGAGAATAATATTTAGACAACTTTAGAGTTGATTTGAATCTTTTATCTCAAATGGTGTCAGAGTTTCATTGACCTTTACCACTTTTACATTAAAAGTACTTTAAAATATAGTCTTATGCAATAACCAGGATGGTTTTCCGAACATTTTGGTCCTGGTCCTACTGTATAATTTCATATGGTAGATTTTTTTTTATTAATTTGTATGGTTAATTATTATTATATTTTATTTAAATCTAGAAATTAAGCCTTTTGCAACATAAAGGGTGCATATTTATGTCTATCTGACATATTTTTGGCTCAAACTATAACTGGAGCAAAGAATTTAATTGGTTTGAAACCGAATGTCTGAGAGGGGTCTGGATGCAGACTTGGTGCAGTGCAATCAGAGCTGCATCCAATGCTTTTTAATGCCCTCACCTAACCCCACCCCTAACCCTACCCGTCACCCGTCACTTTGCTCCATTGAGTGCAATGTGTCTGACATTGCATCCCTGAGTGATGCAATCTCAGCTTGCATCATAAAGGCTGCATCCAGATACCATTGGAATGTCTAATAAATGTCAAACGTCAAATTAAATTTAATTTGACTCATTGGATGGAAACGCTGCTTTATTCGCACGTCTTTAATGCGATATTCCTTTTTGAGCATAACTTCAATTCGGATCTTTCAATGGAAACATAGCTACTAAAATGTATAAATGAACAAATTGCTGTAAGATTGCGTTGGTTTAACAGCCAGAGCAAACTTTTCCAGAAGTCCCAAAGCAGTCATTTTTAAGAGGAAGTTAAAACAAACTCCAAACCAGCTAGACATTATCAACTTTTGCAAACATTTGCTATTAATACACTCCCTCTCAGTACATTCAAGATGTAGGTGATTTTTTACAACATCAAAGAACATTTTAGCTGAAACAGTCATCCTTCAAGATTCACAGATACCCCATTTATTTGAAATGAATCCAACACATATACTCTTATTGTTGATACTCACTGATATGAACACTATGCCAGTTTTAGAGTAAAAATCACAATAATAACATCTTTGCAATAGTAATGCTAATAATCGTTCATTCATTTGACTTAGTCTTTAACCGAAGGAATAAACCGTCAACTATTCCAGCATATGTTTTACACAGTGGATGCCCTTCCAGCCACAATTCAGTACTGGGAAACACCCATACACTCTTACATTCACATACACACTCATACACTACGCTCCTATAGCACGTGTCTTTGAACTGTGGGGGAAACAGGAGCACCCGGAGGAAACCCATGCAAACTTTACACAGAAATGCCAACTGGCTCAGTTGGGACTCGAACCAGCGACCTTCTTGATACAACTGCTTTTAGTGATCATATTTTATGGTTTCATGCAAACTGTAAGGTGACACAGTGGCGCAGTAGGTAGTGCTGTCGCCTCACAGCAAGAAGGTCGCTGGGTCGCTGGTTTGAGCCTCGGATGGGTCAGATGCCGTTTTTGTGTGGAGTTTGCATGTTCTCCCTGCGTTCGCGTTGGTTTCCTCCGGGTGCTCCGGTTTCCCCCACTGTCAAAAGACATGAGGTACAGGTGAATTTGGTTGGCTAAATTGTCCGTAGTGTATGAGTGTGTGAATATTTCCCAGAGATGGGTCGCTGCTGGAAGGGCATCCACAGCATAAAAATGTGCTGGATAAGTTGGCGGTTCATTCCGGTGTGACAACCCCGGATTAATAAAGGCACTAAGCCGATAAGAAAATGAATGAATGAACTGTAGAGAGCAGTATTGAATGGGAGTCTTTGGAGTTGACCTATTGACCTACCTGGGCAGTGGAATATAGTGGACCAATCAATAACAAACCATATTAATATGGTGTTTTGAAGCCCTTTATAGACGGTATGGTTAGTGTGTTTACTTTGAAAGTGATTAAGGTATGAACTCTGCCATAGTGACTTTATATTAGTGACACTGGGTTAAGGTTTGTTTTTTGTGAAATGTATCGATCCCCTTTTTCTTCTCTCTCCCAAACAATTTAATATCATTCTTTAATCTGTCTCTCTATGAAGTACTCACTTTCCTTCGGCTTGTTCCCTGCTTTATTAGGGGTCACCACAGGGGAATGAACTATCAATTCCTCTGGCTTATGTTTTCACAGCAAACGTCCTTCCAGCTCCAACCCAGCACTGAGAGTTCCACCCCCAGTGCTAGGACAAATCCAACACACTCTCCCATTCACACACTACAACCAATTTAGTTTACCCTACTGAAAAAGTCAGCTTAAACCAGCCTAGGCTGGTTGGCTGGTTTTAGCTGGTAGACCAGGCTGGTTTTAAATAGGTTTTGGCCATTTTCAGGCTGGTTTCCAGCCATTTCCTGCCTGGTCTTAGCTGGTCAGGCTGGGAGATGACCAGCTGAAACCAGCTTGACCAGCCCAGCCAAAACCAGCTATGTCCGGCTTAAACCAGACTGGTTTAAGCTGGATTTAGCTGATCATTTTCCAGCCTGACCAGCTAAGACCAGGTTGGAAATGGCTGGAAACCAGCCTGGAAAAGGTCAAAACCTCTCTAAAACCAGGCTGGTCTACCAGCTAAACCAGCCAATCAGACTAGGCTGGTTTAAGCTGGATTTTTCAGCAGGGTATCCAATTCACCTATACTGCATGTATTTGGACTGTGTGGGAAAGGAAACCTACGCAGACATGGAAGAATGTACAAACTCCACATAGAAAGGCCTCCTAAACCAACCGGGACTCAAACCAGTGGGCTTCTTGCTGTGAGACAGGCATGTCCAAGCTATGTCCTGAAGGGCCAGTGTCCTGCAAAGTTTTGTTCCAACCCCAATCAGACACACCTGGGCTAGCTAATCAACTGAGCGTTTCCTCCCATAGACTTCCATTCATACGCACGCGAATGCGTCAGACTGGAAACGCAAGGTCATGCGTCAAGTTTCGCAGGTCGCTGCGGTGCAAAGTTCAAGCTTGGTGAACTCTGACCTGCGAAATCGCATCACTTGACTGCGTGAGACCAATCGAGGATCAAAACACGACCTCTCTGGACAGAAATTTAAAACATGGAGCAATCACTCGCTTTTTTAATGTCTAATAATCTTGTTTAATCCCGCCCCTTTTCGAAGCACCGTACGACAGAATTTCGCACACACAAACTCTAGTGTGACCACAGCTTCACTAGAATTTCTAGAAACATCCTTGCAGGTGTGTTGAGGCAAGTTGGAGCTAAAATCTGCAGGACACAGGCCCTCCAGGACCGAGTTTGGACACCCCTGCTGTAAGACAACCATGCTAGCCACTTATCCACCATGCCGTACCTTGTAAGGATGCAACCCCCCCAAAGATAACTGAAGTAAAAGAAAGATTTAAGGGTGATCAAATGTTACAGCTTCACTTTAACTGTCACTAGAGTCACTCCAATCATCCGTCCACTTCATGGCCATATTAGCAGCAACAAGCACTTGGAGAGCAAGGGATGAGTAATTTACATTAACTACCCTTCCTCTTTTTTTACTGCCGTTCAATTAAAATCTCATTACATTCCACACCCTTGAAACGTGGGAAAGTTTCAGAGGAAAGAGGCCGATTTCTTTCCTTCTATCATCATCAGTACGAGAACACATCATTCTGGAAAGAGTTCATTAAGCAAATGGCTGTAACTCTCTCTCTCTGCTGTTGCCGATCAAAATAAAGCCCTTTTATTTGACCCTGTTGACAGCCATTCAGCCAACCGTGTTCAGGATTTGGGGGCCGATGGCAGAGTAAATGCCTAGTCTGACATCTGATGCCAGTGATTTATACCTGCAGCGGAGGGTTGCCGATTCAATATTTCCATTTAAAAGCACATTAAACTCGAATGTGGGAGGCACAGAGTTGACCTTGAGAATAGAAACAGCATTTCGGAATTGTGCAGCCCTTGCTGTAAACGCCAGCAATGAACAGAATATGATCTGCTGTAGCGATTAAATAGACTTTATTAAAACTGGAGGGTCACGACCCAAAATTGGAGGAGAAAACACTTTCAGAAACACCCACTGACATACTTTCTACTCTCTACGGAAAACTGGCACATGTTCATTTTTACCTCGGTAGCTAGTCAAATTAGACATATGCCACCATTAAAAAAAACAAGATTATAGAAAGTACAACTTAGCCACTTAAACTCTGCTGCTATTTGGGGATTTCCGCCTGAATTTTGCCTACCCAAATTTAAAAGCTTCCCAAATCCACATGCAGAGGTGTAAATGCAAAAATTTGGTATCATTTTAAAGAAAACCCTTTAAATTTTCATAAAACACTATTGAAAGTGTTTAAAATAACTGAATATGTCGTCGGTGTTATAATAAACACCTAAAAAAAGAGGCGCTTTTTGTATTTTTTTATAAACTCAAATTTGAAAGTGTACCTCTTTGGTTGTGTGTGGTCTAGCGTGCTGTAATTAATTTTGGTGGTTCCTGCACATGTCTGTAATCATAGGAGAAAAGAAAAAGGTCTCCACTATAATCTATGCAAAAGTTATTGCATTCCAACTGATGAGAGGTGCTGTACAAGCCACAGAGACCGATCCTTGTTTACATATTTCACTATTCTTTTGTTTAATCAAACATAATTCACTGTGTTTGGACCACATCAGACATATAAAAGAATTACTTATGCACATCACCTCAAAAACAGAGGAGAATGGCCCTGAAGCGCACAGCATAAGGTGAGAGATGACAGCTGTCTGTGCTATGTGGTGCTGCTTATTGATCATGAATGTATTGTTTACATTTCTGCACCATGGAAACACTGCTATTCATTCAACAACTGTTTTGCATATGAATATAATTCAGTAAAAAGAATGCTAGAACTGTATGAGCACTGGCAAGAGCTTTCATTTGAGCTATACATGTGTCATATGAAAAAATATGAAAATATGAAAATGAACCAATGTAAAATACCTAGCTCGGGTATCCAAAATACTGTATATTTAAGTGTAAATAACTTTTATACAATAGAATAAAAACCAAAGTGATACATATGTGCATAAAATATAGATTCTACACTTTCAAACGACACCACTTACGAGGGTCTGGTGCAACGCTAGCCCTTTTAATCTGAAAGCGAAAGTTGATGACGTCACGGACCCGGTACCGGGTCCGCAGAGTTTAAGTGCTACATCAAACACAAGTACGCTTGCACAGTTTCTGACGTCAAAGCAAAGTTTCTATTTGTAATTTGTAATATATATTATTGCCTCTATATAAGGCCTGAATGATTGGTTGATTTCAAAGATATTATTATTCACTTTTGCACCAAACTGTATAAAATATTCCAAAGTAAAGACTTTGGCTGTTTAAAAAAAAATAAAAAAAAACATTCACTACCCCCAATGTTAGTCTGTTAAAAGAGCCTTTTCACATTATAATTGTCACAGAAGGACTCAAACAACAGTTTATTTTGCAGGATAAATTTGCAATGGATGACAGAATGGATGTTGAAATGAGCAGATGGAGATGACGGATAACCAGGAACACAGAGGACCAGACCCGACAACCAGATGGGGAACCACACTAGGATAGACCACACTAGGAGAAAGCAGACATATACTGGAGAAAACAGGATACAAGGAGAGGTAAGTGACTTTTTGAATAAGTATAGACACTGACCATAAGAAGAGTGAAGTCCAATTATTCGTGACGAGACTAGACACGGAGCAGGGCTGAATTAAATGGGGCTAAAAGAAGGGCGTGCATGTGCGGGGCTACTCAGAATGCAGGTGACGGGGATCGGCGTGATTGTGAATGGGGAGAACCTGGCCTGGCTGTGACAATAATAGGGCTGTTTGTAATACTTGGTTCTGATTGGTCAATGACAGCATTTCCAATGTATCCAATTCCTAGACAGGGGTGCCACTGACTGGTAAGGGCCCTCCCTGATGGCACAGGACATCAACTTGATGTCATATTGAAGTTGTACCCAAATTTTGTGAGGACGTTGGATCTTGTTTGGAAATCAAAATTGGGAGGATGAACCCAATGTCAGGCCGACGTCAATGTCCAACCAAAAATCAAACAAACATCAACGTCTAATCATGTTACACCTTGACGTCGTGTGGAGGTTACCACTATCACATCTATCAGACATTGGGATTTTGGTTACTTTCCAACACAACCTAAAATCAGCCAAATATGAATGTAATTTGACGTTGTTATTGGACGAATTGGAGATTGCAGCGGACAAAAGTGAAGACAGGGGAAGGGTTTGTGATGTATGAAAGTGTGTAGTGGGCTGGGGGAGGGGGCTTGAAGTTGCGGTAAAAAGCGGGAATAGAGTGTCGTGGATGCAAAGAGGAAGGTGGGGTAGTAGTGGATGTTGGGGGACCCTTAGAATCATCTTAACTTCCCCCTTAGCAGTGCCCCTATTGCTGATAACAACTGTTGAAACTAATTACACACAGGCTCATTTGGGTTCTACAAATCATCTTGACCTCTGGTGAATTTATTATTTATAGGCTTTGCGCTCACACTGCAGTTTTTGTAATGGTTGGCGTCTTGTGGCTGACTAATAATTCGGTTAGTGCAGGCCCCATTCAACCACTTATCTTAAAGCTTAAATCATTTTTTATGACTTTTTTTAGGTTTGTGTTGCGATGGAATTGGGGGAGGTGGAGGTGTTGTGCCCCCTATAAGCACTATTGGGGTTCCTAAAAGCAACTCTAGGGGCCACAAAAGTAGGCTATAACTCTACAACCTATAACTCTCCCCTACCCTATACCCTGTCCCTTTCCTCCTAATTACCCTTGCAGTGCATTATGGGTACTCTGATACTGGGAGTGCATCTGTTGTACACTCATTATTGCATATCATAACAGTTTTGAAAGATTTTAGCCAGAAATATTCACAATGGTATTAGACACCCCTACAAATGGTTGTCCCCTGAAATTAGTCCGTTTTTAATAGTATTGGGAGCATCCCAAACCAGTAGCATTAGTCTTATCATCTGCATACAGAGCACATCAGTCAGAATTGGTATTCAGCAAATAGCAGTGGTCTTTATTCAACTTGTGAGAGGAATTCGAAATGAATCTGCACTCAGTTTTATTCACTCAAAAGCAATGACACTAATCCTAAATAGGCAAGGGTGAAATTGGCCTGGAATGGAGTTTTGAAACCATGGATTCAAACAAGTAAATATCACCTGTGGTTTGTTTATCAATCTCTCCATGCTATATGCAAATCCTCCAGTCTGGTCTCAGCGGAAGCAGGAGACGCTAGCACAACCCCGCCATCAAAATTCTTCAAGGAATAAATCTCTCCCAAATTAAAATTCTCCCGCAGTCGGTCATTGATTGCTGTGGAACTGAGGGTAGAGCTTTGAAGCTTCTGAAGGGGTTTAAAAGTATCATAATAGTCATCAATATGACTCATGCTTTATATGTTCAGTCTTTTGAAGTCATGCAATAGCTTATCAGGATCAAGAACAAACAGAAATTTTACCATTAAAATTAAGAAATCTTGATATCTGCCTTAACTCACCACTATGAATTAGCGCAATAAATACAAACTTTTCATTAAAGGCACTGTATGTAATCTTCGCCACTAGAGGGCACTTATTCACAACAAACAAAGGCCGATTAATACAAACTATTCATTAAAGGCACTGTATGTAATCTTCGCCACTAGAGGGCACTTATTCACAACAAACAAAGGTGTATTTTGATGATGACTTGACTGTGTGGAATCACGTGAGTTGTAGTCTTCATCATCCTATGGGACTCCTGCAGGAATCTTGTCGATAGATGAGCTAAAGTTAAAAACGTATTATTATGGTAGTATTATGTTAAATATAGAACTCTTCTAGATAAATTGTGTATAATTTATATTTGCAAAAATATTTCGAACAATGCTTACATTGTCGTGACTGAATGTGAAGACAGGTGGGGTAGGGGTATGGGTGTTGTTTGGGGGTGTGGGGGTTAGAGGAGGTGAGGTGTTGTCACTATCGGGCCCTTATTAGTACTATTGGGCCCTCTAATAGTAACTCTGGGGGGCTAATAATAACCCCCTAATAGTAATTCTGGGGGGCCCAAAGGTATGTTCGTCCTATGAATCGTTCTAACTCCCCCCAACACCCCCCAATCTCCCCCAGAGGTGCCCCTAGGCAATAAAATTTTGAAACTTAAGTACTGTGTGGAAGGGGGTAATGGGCATGGCTACCAACAAAAGAAAATGGTAAAGGAAAGTGTGTGGGATAAGACGGGGGTGGTCAGTTGGTGGATTAGCGAACTATAGAGGTGTTGTTGCTATTGGGCCCTCTTAATAGTAAATCTGGCGTCCCTAAAAGTATGTGTATGAAAAGAGTATGTCTCCTTTTCGACTAATTTTTCTAAGTCCCCCCACCTACGCCCCCCTCCCCCCCCGCTCCCACATCCTCTGAAACAGCGCCCCTGGGCTGTACACTTTCTAAAGGTAAGTACGTTGTGAAGGGGGTTCATAGGCATAGGTGGGGTCACCAACAAAATTAAATATGGGGTGGGGGGATAGGGATTGGATGAGAGATGTGGAGGTGTTGTCGCTATTGGGCCCCATAATTAGACTATTGTGCCCCCTAACAGTAACTCTGGGGGCCACATAAGTATGTGGGCCCTTTGAATCCTTCTAACTACCCCATCCCCAGTGGTGCCCGTCTGGGCCGTCTACTTCCGAAAGGTAAGTTTGATAGGAAGGAAGTTCATGGGCGTGGTCACCAACAAAAGTAAAGACCGGGGGGTGGGGTGTTGGTTGAATGGGAGATAGATAAGGAGGTGTTGTCACTATTGGGCCCCTTTTAGCACTATTGGGCACCCTAATAGTAACTTTTGGGACCCAAAGAGTATGTGGGTCGTTTGAATTGTTCTAACAACCTCCCTTCCCACATCAACCCCCCGCAACCCCCGCCCCCCAGAGGTGCCCCTGGACAGTACACTTGCGAAAGGTAAGTACAGTGGACAGGTAGGTCATGGGCATGGTTCGTGTCATGAACAAAAGTGTAAGGGGGTGGTGGGGGGGAGGAGGGGTGTGGGATGGGATTGGGGAAGATGGAGGTGTTGTCACTATTGGGCCCCTAATAGTAACTCTGGGGGCCCCAAAAGTATGTGAGACGTTTTGAAGTGTTCTAACCCCCCATTACCACACCCCCTTGTGGTACCCCTGGACAGTACACTTCTAAAAGGCAAGTAAAGTGGGTCATGGCCATGGGTTGTGTCATAAACAAAAGTGTAAGGGGGTGGTAGGGAATTTTGAGATGGGATTGTGGGAGGTGGAGATGTTGCACTTTTAGGTCCCCTAATAGTAACTCTGGGGGCCCTAAAAGTATGTACTCCCCCCATCCCACATCCACCCCCCAGCAGTGCCCCTGGGCAGTACATTTTCGAAAGGTACAGTTCATTTATGAGGGTCTAATGAGAAACATTATGTTCATCATCAAACTGGGAAAGACTGAACTGTAATTAAAATGTGTGCAGAAGTCAGTGGGATTTTTTTTGCTGCCATAGGAGTTTAATGTCTTATTTTTAAATATTAGTTCAAATCAATACTGTTCTACTTAAACATTGTTTACTAGAATGGTATAGCTAATTAACTGAATGCTAAATTAAACATTTCTGAGTTCTTGTTTTTGTACACGAGTGTGTTTGCACTTTGTAACCCCTACATAAAATCTTGTCAACCAGTTAATGTAATCAGAGTGCTTGTTGGATGAGATCCTGCCACCTGGTTGCACTGTTTCACCGCACACCACACAGTGTAAACCCATACAGTATGCGAGGCTGTTCACTGCACACTGTTACTTACAAATCAGCAGAACTCCTTCCACCATTCTGCAACTGAGCTGATGAATAAAAATGAAGTTATGCTGTTTTGAAGTATACCTCATTCTACAAGTGTCTTGAAATGGAGTTTTACTATGAAATATGCTTTATAACATGCTTTATAAAATGGGTTGTGAATATAATATTGTGTCCCTTCTGACTTGGGACAACTTATGTCCTACATCATTTTAGCTTCTTGACTTGAAGAGAAGGGCCAATTAAAATTGCTCAGAGTTGTCATGCTAGTCGATTTTCAGAGGCAGATTTAAGCCTTGTTTACTATAGTTGTAAACTCATTCTGCGGTAAAGTTGTTTGATGAATCTTACCCTTTTCAGTCTATTACAATTATGTCCACACAGTGATCCTGCTTTTATTAACAGGAGCTCCACATCGATTTGCTGGCAAATGAGCCATTGCAGTCCATGACAGGGAATGGGAGAGAAAAGTCAAAGGCAGCTTTATAGTCTGTCACGTCTCTTTCTCTGTCTTAATTAATGAATGAGGAACCCACCAACAGATAAAAGCAAGCAAGCAAGATGCGGATGGCAAGATTTTGGAGTTGGAGTATAGCTGAGCCATGAAAGCGCTAGCTCATCTCGCCCTCATTTCCGCTAGTGAACTCACTGGAGAGTACGGACTTCTGCACCCTTCTTCACCTATTAAGGCCAATCTAAGGACTCCTCGCTCTGGTTTCACATTTATCAATGTGTCAGTCAGATCAGTAGCTACTGGAATGGGATCAAACACAGGTAGAATCTAAATTTCAGATGGCATTTGCAGTTTCCGCAGCAGATCAAAGGCCGGGGTCTGTGGCTCAGCAGTTCAAGAATGTTTTCAAAAAGGATCAGAGGCTGTAGGTGTTGCCAAGGCGGGGATTTTCCTTACTTAACCTGATTAGTCCGGGGAACGTTTTCCGAAGCCGAGCTGAGATGAAAACCAAATGATCTGATGTAAAAACCCCTTTGTTGCGCTGGAAATGTCCACTTACTGTGCGGAAATGCACAGTCGTGAAATAATATTTCATTATTACAGCTCGCTGATATCCCTTGCATGCTTCCCCAGGGTTGTAACGTGATCTCAAAGCTGTGAGGAACTTTTCTAAACGGTTACTGCGATCGGAAATGAAGCCGAAGATTAAAAAGCTTCCAGCCTCCACTAGATTCAGAACGGATTGTCTGCGCAGAACAATAAAAATTCATTATTTGTGCTGCCTAAGGCGTAGGAGAAGAATGTCCCAAATTTCATTGTAATATTTCCAAAAGGGATACAGCACACCTCAAATGTAATTTTTTACGTAACTACTTTTGGAGAGCTGCGACGCCTCAGCCACTCTATGAGCTCTTTTACCAATTTTCAAGCAAGGATTTGGTCTCCTTTTCACAGTGCTAAACAAAACATTATCATTTATATAAGCAAAAATTAAGCCATGCATTATTTTAAACAGAATTATTACTTATTGGGCCTAAATCCTGTACACAGCAGATCTTACAATCTTACATCTTATGAAAGATCTAGGTGTCATATTAGACAGCAATTAAACTTTTGAAAATCATATATCCCATGTCACAAAAACTGCCTTCTTTCATCTGAGAAATATCGCTAAGTTACAAAGTATGCTATCCATCTCCGATGCAGAAAAGCTAGTCCACGCTTTTATGACTTCTAGGCTGGATTACCGTAATGCTCTGTTTACTGGTTGCCCAGCATCCTCTATTAACAAGCTTCAGCTAGTACAGAATGCAGCTGGCAGAGTTCTTACCAGGTCTAGAAAATATGATCATATCACCCCAAATTTATCCTCCTTACACTGGCTGCCTGTTAAGTTTCGTATTGATTTTAAAATATTGCTTCTTACCTATAAGGCTTTCAATAATCTAGCTCGCTTGTCTCGCAACAATCCAATCTGCTCTTTAAGATCTTAAATCTCAGAGCTTCTTGTAGTACCTAAAATAGCAAAGTCCAGTAAAGGAGGTCAAGCCTTCTCATTTATGGCTCCTAAACTCTGGAATAGCCTTCTGAAAATGTCCGAGGTACAGACATACTCTCGCAGCTCAAATCTAGATTAAAGACTTATCTTTTTAGCAAAGCATACACCCAGTGCATCACATAACGTATGTTGTTGCATAAATGTGCTCCACACAGGTTTCTGCATCTCGTTTATACACACTATGAACAGCAGCTACGCTAATTATTCTCTTTATTCTCTATTTCCACCTGGGGATTCTCATCCCGAGGCCCCCAGAGACTATGCAGCGCCACTGATGTGATCCAAGACCAGCGACAGGATGATCCCAAGGTTTCCATAATCCTGGACCAGGCCGTATCCTGAGCAGCTGCAGTGGTGGTCTTGGAGGAGTGGAGAGATGTGACTAATTCCTGTGACACTCCAGGAACAGAAGAGCCTTCGCTGGCGTCCAGCGTTCTCCAGCCTTCAGTGCCTAGACTACAGCTCTGCACAAGACGTTTGGCCATAGGAAAAAAAAGGTTGTGCCCAACTGAGCCTGGTTTCTCTCAAGGTTTTTTTAATTCTTCACTTTCGCCAATTGGTGAAGTTTTTTCCTCGCCGCTGTCGCCACTGGCTTGCATGGTTTGGGACCTGTAGAGCTGCGCATTGATATATTTGCTCCTCAGTGTTTTGACTCTCAGTATTGAATATTAAACCACAATGTACTGAACTAAACTTAAACTCTGAAAACTGACCGGACACTGTTTCAATTCACTCTAATAATCAATGTGAAGCTGCTTTGACACACTCTACATTGTAAAAGTGCTATAGAAATAAAGGTGAATTGAATTATTTGACATGTATGGTATATTAGAGTTCACAGTTATGCCTTTTGGTTTTAGGTGTGCACCTAAACACTTTAATTCTTCCATAAAACTGATAAAGCTAATGCCTACATATTATTTACATGCCCTTATTCTACTTGCAGCATGATGTACAGGCAGCTTTAGTCAAATGAATAAGACGTGGCAGTCTCGTTCCTGTCATTTGCGTATAATTAACCATGACAGATTGGCTCCTCTTGCCATTACGTCTACACAGAGAGGAAAAAGAGGATAAACAGGGATGAAAGCAAATCACTCATAGCCTGATTAGTCCAGTGTTCAGCATCATCATCTATCAATGAAAACAAGTCATCTTCAACAGCAACCTGAACAATCTGTCATAATTGTGTTTGCGGTGTTGCTCTGGCACGATCCATCCAGATTTACAGCTCCTTTAAACCACTAATTAGCACCCAAATAGTTGGCTTTTCATTTCATTTTATTTTAGATTTATTTTGGGAGAGAGAGACAGAAGTGGGCGGGATTAGAAAAAGGTCCACAAGCCCTCAAATTCTGCATCGCCTGAGGGACAGTGTGTTACAAATCGGGCAATCGGCGCAATCCGATGTGTGTTTTTTCAATGACCGGAGCCAATACTGAAGATCCGACAGATATCCGATTGGTTAATCAGCACTCTGGGGTGTGATGAATGGATGACATCACAGCGCTCACAGCATGTTGGGTTTGATTAAAAGGCATTGAAACAGAGCCAGAGGCTACTAAAGACTTATTGCTAGCAGCCGGACATGAGCTGGAGCCAAAGTTTACTCTGGGCATCAGTCACATGTACAGTAGTCCACAATTCAGACCAACCACACCAATGTGCAGCCACTATAGTGTACATACAGTAATAGTCACCCTTGTCCACTCGTTTTGAAAACATTTCGGCTAATTGGATGATGTTTCCAACTTACCTGTGTGACCTCAAAGAAGACAATAGCTGGGTTTCCATTACTCTTTTTAAGAATAGCTTGTAATGAATTATGGAAAAGCCAAATTTCCACTAAAAATCCCTTAATTCACATAAAAGTTTTTACATTTACTTTTGGACTTGCGTGAAAAATGGTTTATGTAATAATGAGAGATGGAAACACATACCCTGAATAAACGCTGACGTATCGAACATTGCACCAAGGCTGTAGCTAGAGGAGATACAGTTGCAGCCAGAACCAGAAGTTAACAAGAATCACCCCAACCCTAACTCTATTTGTATTATTTATTTAATTAATTATATTTGTATTAACATCTACTCCGACCCTAAACCCAATCCTCACAGTAATGTAAAACTATTCATTATTGTTGTACAGTGTCACAAAAATGATGCTACATTGATATCCTGGATCCTATCTAGCCTTTACCTTGCACCCATGTGACCAATCTGCTGTATACAATATGCTTGCTTTGTTTACTGTTGGTTACTAGGTTGCCAATGCTACAGTCAGCCACTCTAACAACTTTTTGACGACTTAAAAAAAAAAATTCACTTTGGCTTATGATGAAAACCTGGCTAGTGTGGCAAAAGCCATCCAGGGGTACGTATCCCGAAACCATTGTTAGCCAAGTTCGCAAGTTCCGTCGTTACAAACATAGTTTGTTGATTTACCGCTTTCTAAATCCATCGTTCCAACATTCGCAAACTGCGTCGCAAACTTGAGCACTTGCAATCACACCTCTGGAGCTGTAGTTTGAAACATAGTTCCTGGCTGTGTTCCATTGCCTCTTATCCCCCCTATGCCCTATTCATTTAGAACATTCTAACATTTAAACTTGGAATGATTCAAATAAAAAAAAAAGCATTAAAGACATCACTCTTAGGTGTAATTTTGCTATTTATACAGTTCAGTTTTAGCGATCTTCATGTTTACAATTGTGCTCCCTCCGCAGTGCACTTTGAAAACATGGATGTCATGTCATGAACACAGCCTCATGGCGAAAGCTATAGGTGACCTATTATTTAAAAGCGTAATTTATGTTACGTCTCCAAAGCTTGTGTCAAAAAAAAAAAAACATACGTTAATGCTTTTAATTTAGTGGGTTATTTATTAAATATCTGTACTGTATATGACATGGGCCTGTTGGTTAGAACATTTCTGCAGGGGTTTGCACGTGATCAAGTTGTAAAAGTAGACTTTTCTAAATATTAAATAAACAATATACTACTTAATCATCATCATCATCATTAATATAATTATTAAAGTATGATTTTATTAATTTCCAAATGATTAATAAATATTAAATTTAATTTCTTAATAAATACCTTCATTATTTATTCATGTGGTTTATATATGATATTAGAATACGTGTTAGGTGAGGCAGTGGCACAGTGGGTAGCAAGCTGCCTCAAAGCAAGAAGGTCGCTGGGTCGCTGGTTCGAACCTCGGCTCAGTTGGCGTTTCTGTGTGGAGTTTGCATGTTCTCCCTGCCTTCGCGTGGGTTTCCTCCGGGTGCTCCGGTTTCCCCCACAGTCCAAAGACATGCGGTACAGGTGAATTGGGTAGGCTAAATTGTCCGTAGTGTATGTGAATGTGTGTGTGGATGTTTCCCAGAGATTGGTTGCGGCTGGAAGGGCATCCACTGCGTAAAAACTTGCTGGATAAGTTGGAGGTTCATTCCGCTGTGGCGACCCCGGATTAATAAAGGAACTAAGCCGACAAGAAAATGAATGAATAAATACGTGTTAGCTTTTGTACGGGATTTTATAATTTAGAATAGACTATGTAATATTCTCAATAGTATTTAATATTATATTTAATATATTTAATATATATATATAATATATAAAGGAAACACAGGCCCTATATGTGCCATTTACATATATTTCAATTAATATGGAAAGCGAGTGGATATTTTTACCAAAAATAATATAGGATTTTATTTTAAATGTGTGTGCCTGTAAAACAATATAATTTGCACAAAGACATAATGGGGTTGTTTCTCTAAAGAAGTTGTCTCTCCACGCCATTTTATGGGCGTTTTACAATATAACTAACGTGGTTCAAATGATGGATCTTCAACAGAGAAACTACGAGTTTTGGGAAACACTCGTCACTACATAGTTCTTTTTCCAAATGATGCATCTTATGCCTAGTTCAGACTGTGTGATTTTACCCCCGATTTTGGCTCGCCGACAGGTTTTGAGAAATCGGCGACAAATGCCTGAAATCACAGGCAAATCGCTGCTCGTGCACGTGAGTGACAATCACACAGTATGAACTATCAAAGACGCGATCTGAGAGAATCACCAATGAGTCGCCGATGCCTGCGAATGGCATGCTAAACATCTGGAGCTGTCGGCGATTCAAATCATGCCGTGTGAATTGAGTTTTGACTGAAAATAACATCAGCGATCGCCTACAGCCAATGAGAGAGCAGCATTCACTTGTGTGTGTGTGTGTGTGTGTATACCTGCTGCAGGCAGCGGGAGGCTGGGGGAGAAGTTAAAAGCGCTCTATTTCGGTTTATTTGGACCCACGAAATGGAGGAAAAACTAGAGGAGGTTTGACAGGACTCAGGACGTTTCATACAGAAAGAAATTAGTTTATTATCAACGTTAAGGAGAAATGGCTAATTCCCTTTAAACCCAGGTGAGCAAACATGTACATGTTCTACCCCATTAAAGGCTTCTTTCTCATTATGTAGTTAATAACTAAAGATATACGACGTGTTTTTGGCTGTGAGACGTAGTTTGGACGAAGTTGTCAGCGATTCTTCCTATAGTAAAGTCATGCAATGTGAAAGTCCCTGTCGCCGATCCATCTTGCAGTGTAAACAAAGCAGCGACGTATCGCTAGCCCAGATAGTCAAGCAGTGTGAAAACATCTGTGACACGACTACTTTGAAAATCATGCAGTCTGAACTCGGCATTACTATGATAGTTCAGCCGCGAGTTACGTCGTTGTTTGGGAAACGCACCCCAGTACGTTGGTTCCTCAAGTTTGTGTCAAAATATTTACCACCACATAATTAGACATTTCATACAAAAAAAGGAGCATAAATATTTCAGGAAGGGTTTGTTTGACAAGCAAATTGAGGGCAGCCCAATTCCTGACAAGAACTTTTGATCTTTTCAGACAGTGTCAGAACGCTTTTTAATAAAACGTCTGAAAGTCTTTGAAATGACAGAAAGTTCAGATCCATCATAAATCACACTGATTTATGGATTCTGCCCTGCAAATCAAATAAGCCTGACTCTAGATCAGAAGAACTGAGCCCTTTAGGCACTGTCAGACCTGATGACCTGAAACCGCGATTTCATCTTTTAGGTGTTGCATTTTCCTCTATGCTTGGTTCACTTTAGTAGATAACAATTTAAAGTATACCAGAATGTAGGTCACATGTGAATATATCAGTTTTCTCTTTGGTCAAAGTGAACCATTTTACCCCACATTCATCAAAACGAATTGACAAGTTCTCTCCAAGGGCTAGTTATTTTAGCATTTCGTGACACATCCACATATAGCTGTGACTGATACATTATTTACATTTAATTATACCTAAATACTTATTACACTGCAAGAATCAAGACCGCGCAGAGAAGAGCAATTACACACTATTTTAAGATGAAGAGGCACTCTGGTTTTCAGCTGTGATAACGAATGTCCTCGCTCACAGAATCAGACTCTGTAACACATTTCCTCTTATGAATTATGATACTACTTGGTTCACTGGTCCGTTGGGTCGGCTTGCCTTTTCACCTAAAATGAACCTCCCCGGACTTTGTTTTCCATTCTCCAGAAGATCTCAGACCATTTTTGTGCAGATCTAAACGGTCATGTTCAGATATGCCTTAACAAATGGAAATGAGATAGAACAAACTTACCTAATTCTGAAACAAATGTTATACCAAAATAGAAAACTGCATCAGAAACTGTATCCACATAGGCCACAGGTGTCAAACTCAATTCCAAAAGGGCCGCAGCTCTGCACAGTTTAGTTCCAACCCTAATTAAACACACCTGATCAAACTAATTGAGTCCTTCAGGCTTGTTTGAAACCTACAGGTAAGTGTGTTGGAGCAGGGTTGGAACTAAACTGTGCAGGGCTTCGGCCCTCCAGGAATTGAGTTTGACACCCCTGACATAGGCTCATTCTGAAAATCTAGTCCTGTATACATTTTTGGAGATCGTGAATTATGTAGCCAGAGGCACGTATGGCTGCATTTCGTCTTTAAAACAAATGCTACGAAGTGGCATGACCCCGTTCCTTTCCACGCTTATCAGCTGACCGCTTACCTCCATGTGGACGGCTTTTCCGGTGTTACCAGTTTGTCCAATGGCTCGCCGTATGCGTGGGTAGACTTGTGATGTGCAGCAGAGTTGACCAAGACTATTGGGTTCAGGTTGTGGCAAAGAATGGTATAGAAAGCAGGTATAACAAAAAACAAAAATTAAAATAAGTACATTACAAGGTGAGAATGTGGTAAAATCTGAAAACATTGTGAAAATCAGGCTGCCGCAAGGGCTTTTCTTTTTCTGGATTGCTTTTGATAACACTGTTGGTTAGAATTAGAAAAGGCGGTGGGTGTTGGTCAATCTGTGCTTTTGATAAAACTTTTGGTTGGGTTTAGGGGAGGAGGAGGGATCGTTCAGTAGATCAGTCAGTCAACAGCGGCCTCTGGTGGATTTATGAGAGAACAGCAGGCGTAAACGACATTCTAGAGAGAAATCTGGGGCCCTATCATACACCCGGCGCAATGTGGCGTAAGGCGCAGCGCAATACTTGTTTGGTAGTTTCAGCTTGGCGCAAGAGTCGTTTTGAGGCGTTGCGCTATGCTGTTTAAATAGCAAATGCATTAGCGCTCATTTGTGGGTCCATAGGCGTTCTGGTCTAAAAAGGAAGGCGTTCTGAGGCGGACCGCTGAATAGATTTTTCATTAGACTAAAACAAACCCGGTCTAAACTCCAGCGCAGAGTTGCACCTCGCTTACGCACTGCTTAATACGCCTAGAGAGCAATAGACAAATATCTTTACATATGAAAAAAATTTAATATTAAGGATATATATATAGTATATAATAAGAATAGATATAGGATATAAATATAAATGATTAAAATATTACAAAACATATTATTTTCTAGCCTACATAAATATGAAAAATCACTGCTTTCATGTCTTCTTCATCTCGGGAGGCTTTTTCAGTTCATTCATAACAATTTGCTTCTGTATAATGTTATTATTATTAGCAGTATTATTTATTATCGCCATATTTATATTTGTTCTATTAAAAACAAGCTTAGATTTGTCCACCTGTCAGGTTTTAGACCATATGGGGCACAGCATGTGTTTTAGGATATAACTCAGGTTTTTGAGCACACTTCGTTATTATTGTTCATTCATTCTTTTGCTGGAAATTAAAACTGAATTTAGAAATAGTTTTGAAACGAATATTTGCGCTTAACAAACAAAATTATTTATTTATAGGCTATTTGATGTCTGTGCGTAAAGGTTTCCCTATCCAAGAGCGAATGTAGAAGTAGTTCCATTATCTCTCATTCTCACGCAGTAGATGCTCTGTTTAACAGTTTTCTGTTAAAAAAAAACTGTTAACTGTTTGCTTGTGAAATGCTCATTTTTTCCACTTAGACTTACTTTACGTCCTGTAAATAGCGAATGCGCTTATGGCGTGACGCAGCTGGCTCTTAAAGGGAATGGGAGATGAGACTCTAATTGGTTTATTCTCAAAACACACCTATAACTCATTAAGAAAATAAACTTGGCGCCTTGGCGCAAAGCAGATTTTCCCGTCCGTAAATTAGCAAAAATGCGTTCTGACACGCCCTGAAAGCGTTTGCGCCCTGCGCATGGACCGTCAAAATAGAGCCCCTGAGGTCTCAAAAAGTGTACACAGCGCCATATGGTGGACTAGCTAAAACAAAAACTGCAAAAAAAGTACCTCCTGGGACATATTTGCCGCTCTCCAGAAATGTATATAGGGGTAAGCTTTCAGATTGAGCCTGGGTTGAATCGTATTCTACTTGAGTAGGTACTTCATTTGAATTTAATCATACGTATTGACTGTAAAAATGACGCTCTATACTGTAAAAACAATCTGTTAATTACGTTTTCTGTATTTTGTGATTCACAATATTTTCTGTTTATTTCAGGTTGTAAATTGCATTATGGGTTGTTGATCTCTGCTCTGTTGACTTTTGATGTTGAAAATTCAACTCTACAGTTTAACAATGTGACTATTGTTGACATTTTAGCAGTTGAAATAAAACAATGTATAATAAATGATATATAAAATTAAAAATGACAGAATATGTACTGGCAGTTTTTGTAGCATAATATATAACACTAACACAGACAATATATCACTTTAAACTATTTAAAGAATGTTCATAAAAGTCACTTTTTCCAACTCTTCAAGGTTAAAAGTGGTTGGAGGAAAGATCAAGGTCCCATAATGCAATTCAAAAGCATAAACAAATGAGGGGAAATAAAAATTAGAAACTCGTGAATCAATTCCCAGAGATGGGTTGCAGCTGGAAGGGCATCCGCTGCGTAAAAACTTGCTGGATAAGTTGGCGGTTCATTCCGCTGTGGCGACCCCGGATTAATAAAGGGACTAAGCCGAAAAGAAAATGAATGAATGAAACTCATGAATCACAAAATACAGAAAGCTGCAACTTTACGGACGTTTTTAACAGTGTATATGAGTAGTATGAGTGGAATTCGGATGTACTACATCCACCATTTTGTCATTTTCACATGACCTACTTATCAGTTGCGTTGCCTAACTCCTATACACAAATGTTCTCCCATGAGCTTATTGGATAGTAAGGTGTCCAGCGCAAGAAGTATTGCATCATCAGTACTGTTTCTTTGAATACTATGAAATTGGAAGTACTACTCACCTCACTTACTGTTTTTTACGTACTATATTTTAGGGAATTTGAGTTTTGCCGCATGTTTCCATACTGACTAGTTGCCACATACTGTACACGGTCAATCATATAATGACAATTTTGACATTCAAGTCAATGGCAAGTGAGCAGACAGACAGCGTTTGGTGCCCAACTGCCACCCAAAAGCCCTGAAACAAATCATTCCCAATATTAAGGCTGTGCTACAAACAATCTTCATCCATCAGCTTGACTGACTGAAACACATTTTTATTTTTTGTATGCTCTATTTCCATCCGTCTGATGTAACGTCTGGTGTTTCAGTGTGACGCTGACATCACAAGATCTCTTTTTTTGTCCACTGTGCTCTGTTCCTCCTGATTATTGTGTCCCTTCTTTGTAGTCTCCTGTAACAATAAGATAAGGACAAAATATACTGCATGTTGGTGCTTTGCTTTTCCCAGATTTAATAAACTGTATCCCCTGAATAATTCACTGGAACGCACTAATAATCTTCTCTTCAGATCCTCGCTTACTGTGCATCTCTTTTTAGTTGTATTTTTGTGCAGGTGATCTTAAATCTTAAGATCTTAGATCTTAAGGTTTCTTCCCTTTTCTTCTTCACTTTTATTCCATACTAGCACTGAAATGTTCTTAAACATGCTTTACAGTGTCTTTGCACTGTTAATTTAATATGCATAATATTACTGAGATTTTTGGATTTCCTGTTCTCTGCATGACTAAAACAATGTAAGATTAATGTCACCTAATGGTGTATGTGTTTATGCAGTTGAAGTCAAAATGATTTGCCAATAACGGGTTAGGGGTGGGGTTGGGTGCCACGCCTCCTTTTTAAAATCGTACATTTTTCGTACGACTGAGCTCGCCAATTAGCCACCAAACTGGCAAAACGTAAAATACTTACGTTTCATCGTGAGATCAGGCTGGTTTTTCTTAAAACAAGCTTAATAATCTGCCAATGGTGTAAGCAAAATAATATTATTTTCGCTTTAAAATAAATCTTCTGCTAACCCCATTGGCAGATTGAGCTTGTTTTTAAAGAAAAACGCTCCTAATTTTGACTCAATATTTCCGAAAACAAAACAATATTTAGTACTTGTCTGGAAAATGCTTCTTGTTTTACACATTTGAATATATTTGGACTAAAAACCAAGACAAAACCTCCAGTTAAGAATTTTTTTTTTGCATATAAATCGTATAAATCTAAAATGACACACTTTAAATCTACAGTTCCTTTCGTTCTCGGAGGTTTGTTTATTCCCAGAGGTTAAGTCGCTTTGCACTCTTGTGTGTTTACATCCAGAGATTTAAGGATGCCCCTGCTGTCAAACAAACCTACAGTCAGTCTTGTGTTGAACTGGCATGTCTAAACCAACACCCGTTCCCTCGCCCATTCATTCATCTTATCATCTCAAACTATTTAAGAGCAGGTAAGCCCATTACTCAGGATCTGCAGTCACACACTGACAGAGGGGGCGGCAGGAACACAGACATCATGCTGACCCCGTGGGGATGTTTTTCCCTGAACTGTGTGCGCTTTACTCGTAATGCTGTAATGGAATTAGGAGGTAAGGATGAGGACGGCAAAAGGCAGATTTCTGCCAAGCAGGAGGCGAATTCAGGACACTCGTCATTGGATAGTGACGCCAAAGTTTCCATTACAACCCCAGATTTTACAGTCTCACGCCATGTATTTTTAGAATAGTGTAATCCTTCAGTTCGGTTTAACACAAGCGTACAGTTTTTGTAACCCTCCTTTTGACTGATGGTGTCAATAAAGGAATCACATGACTTAAACATAAACACATGAAACACAGAATCTGACACACTCCATTTTTTAAAAAATTGCAAACAACAAAAGTCATATGAGTTTGTATGAATTAGCCACTTTACGAACAAAATACGTAAAATAGCTACTATTTAGCTATTTCCTTCAGAGAATCAGTAGTTTCCTTGGTATTTTCACTTATGGACATAGATTCTTGTCATTGCCTTTAAAGTAAAATAACTGAACATAAACATAGGAGGCTGAGAAAAATGTTAACTTTAGAAAAAATACCTTTAGTATGTTTCCCTTGGTTTGGAACAAGGCTAAAAATTTTAAATTGCCGCATGTTTAGCCATTTTGGTTCCATTACCTACCAAACCGGCAGCTCTGAAGCGTACGAGTTAAAACGAACTATAAAGCAGTCACATGACAACATCCCCATCAGCCAATAGGTGCGTTCGACTTCATGCAGCGCTGCGCAGACTGATCAAAATCTGTCTTAAAGTGTTGCATGCTGGTTTGCAATTTTGTCTGAATTGATGCTGCACCGACGCCACGTGACCAAAGCAACGTGACAGCACTCCGAGATCAGACGACTGATTCAGACAGTGCATGCCAGGCCCGGATTGGCTAATCGGGAGGACCGGGAGAATTCCCGGTGGGCCGGTCCGTTTTCTGGCCGCGAGGGCCGGTGTCCCTAGTTCCAGAATCGGTTGCTCTCAGCAGTCAAACTTTTTAAAAATAATTTATTTATTTACTTGACCACAGCCTTCTTATTTATTATTTTACCGCAGCTCTGCTCTTTTTATCTATTTTCTCGTAGCCTCGTGAGCAGGATGCAAGTTAATGGTGATATAACTTGATAAGTCACCGTTAAACGTACAGCTGTTGTGGTACAGTGGTTAGAACGTTAGATTATGACACGGCCAACCTGGGTTCGGTCTTTGTCTGAGAAACAATTTTTTTTTTTCTTTTTTATTGTTAAGACATAATACTGTTAGGGTTGTTGAACATTTGAAGTTCTAAAAGAGCTGTTTTCTCAAAAAAAAAGACGTGATAGTGTAATTAGAAACTGAATTGGAAATAACCTTATTTTAATATAGTCAGTGGTGAACTGAGGTGGGCCGGTCTGAGGCTTGAAACTCCAGGGCTGAAAAAGAGTCCCACTCCGGCCCTGGTGCATGCAGTATCTGAAGAGCGACTGCACGAGCACTGATGACGACACCGATATTATACGATTGGCCGAGTTCACCGCATGACAACAATCACGTGTTTCGAATTTATTCTTGGACAACTTCCGATTTGCGAATTTCGGAACAAACAATTCACTTTTCATACCCTCTCTATTTTGTACACATCATGCTTATTAAGACTACAAATACTTTACTGCAGTAATCATGTTTTTGTTAAATAATCTGGTTAAAAGAGCTGGATTGTTTGCACAGGTTTATTTTCTACCTTTTTATAGACCATTTACTGCATTCAGCACCATGAACAATTTAAATAATGTATTTTTGTAAATAACCTGAATATTAACTCAAATAAGTCTTAAAGACTTGTAATAAAATAAGTATCATCATTGATCCTGACACACTAACGGTTTCATAACAAATAAAGTTAAATAACTATTTTATTAAATAATTTTAAAATGATTTTTAGGACTATAAAATATTAATATTTTATTTTCTGTCTAGCCATTTATACCTGGTCTTTCTGGGAAACTTCTACTGTAATTGTAGCTCACTTGTTTTAGGAATGTCCTTTTGTTCAATCTTTTTGGATTAAAGTGCTGTTTTGAAAATGCTTTCATTATTCAAAATAATCTTAAGAATAGTTTGAGACTTAATCAAGACACCTTGTTTTAGGTTTTTTAATTTAATTTAATCTAATTTATATTGGAAAGTTTTGTATCTATAAATGTTAATAAATGTACAGGTAAAGCCCTTTTTAGCATATTCAAACAAGAAGTATAGCCTAAAGAGTAATGTTTAAACTCCTAGAATTTGTGCTTATTGCTTTGTATTTAATAGACCTGTTCATTTTTATGTTTATATTTTGCTCTCATTTCCTCTTATTTCTCTCATGTGTTTGTCACATATTTAATTCAGAATTCTCTTATTGTTTAAAAATGAACTATAGTTTGTAGAGTCTGTGTTCTGTTTTATTTGGAAATCTTTTGTTGTTATACATTAAATTTTTTATTTGATTTTTTTTTAAATGACGAAGACGCCATTTGGTTGTCATCAATTCATCAACTTTGAGCCCAAAGTGTCCAGCTGTCTGGCTTGATGGCTCCGTTTTCAACTCCGCCCCCGCCTGCGCTCGGCGAATCTCGTTGATCACCGGCTGCAGCTGTGCTTCATGTTGAACGCACATATTAGCTGTGTTTCCATTCACCAATTTTTACGGACATTTTGGAGTATCACATGAACAATACCCTGGATGGAAATGGTAAGACAGTTTGAAAATTTGCATAAAAAACTATGCATGCAATTGAGTAGGATAAACGTTTTATCCAATAAGAAACCATGATGAAAACGCATTTACCAAATAAATTTTCAGGATGCTCATCAAAAAGCAAATGAGATTTTGCTTTATCAGATCAAGTGATAACAAAAATGGCAGAAAGCGACAGGTATGTTTAGGTAGATGATGAGGTCCAAACATTTTTAAATGTTAGCCTATATGTAATGGAGGCCAGCTAAGTGCTGTGCAGGTAAACCTTATTCCTCTGACCTCTAAGGAACGCTAGAGGCCATGGTCTTTAGTCTCCTTGGTAGAGCAACCGACTCCCATGCGGAAGGTCACCGGTTCAATACCAGCTCAGAGCGGGTTGGGTGGTGTAGGACCGGTGTGGTTACATTGGTGCCGTGACCCGGATGAGAGTAAGGTTTAACAGAGGCCAGCTAGTAAGTGCTGTGCAGGTTAACCTCATTCCTCTGACCTCTAAAGGTGCTCTAGCGACAGACGCAAGAGGCCATGGTCTTTAGCCTCCTTGGTTGAGCAACCGACTCCCATGCGAAAGGTTGCCGGTTTGATAACAGCTCGGAGCAGCTTGGGTGATGTAGGACCAGTGGGGTTACATATATACAAGAAAAAAGTGACAACCATCCTTGATGGAAAACATCAACGGAAAGCACAAACCTTCCAGGAAGTGCGAGCGGAGATGACTCTAAAAGGATTTGACTATGATATGATATGTCTACATGTTCTAGGATGTAAGTTATTATATATGAAAAAGGCTTTCTTGTGTCTGAGTCTTTAAAGGGAAACCCCATTAATGATAAACCATCAACAGGAATGAATTAATGTGTGAATATTCAACAACTAATCGTTCTTCTCTATTAATGTACTGCATTCCTGTTTAATTCATATGAAAATGAGAGCATGTGTGCTGATGTGCGTTTCCTGGGTTCTCGATCGGCCTGCTTGTGTCTGACTGCAGCGAGGCCGTATGTTGGTGATTAGCGGTGTGTATGTGTGACAGATGCTCTGTGAATACTACACTCGTCCCTGCAGACTTCTCTCTCTTTCCCTCGTCTGCACCTTGACACTTCAGTTTACCCCGGTCTTACCGCGCCAGTTCACTCTCAATAATAGACGCAACAGCAGGAGCTCACAGCTAATTCTCATTCTATAGCGTACAGCAGATGCTTTTTTCACACAAGCTTTGAATTTGAGCTTACGGATTTGTTTCCTGGCTTAGAGTTACAACGATTTGTTTCTTTTAAAATGTAAAAAAAAAACACACACACACACAGTAAAAAATGTTGCTCACTTTGTTTTAAGTTGAACCCTTTTAACTGTACGAGTCATTTTAACTTGCATCAATTAAGCTGACTTAAAACATCAGGGGCCTCATGTGCAAAGACTTGCATTGCACTTACTTTTAAAGGGCACCTATGGTAAAAAATCTACTTTTCAAGCTGTTTGGACAGATCTGTGTGTTGGTATACTGTATAGACCGTCATACTGGGGTGATATGAACACACCCAGTCCTTTTTTTTCAATTTAACTACAAAAAAAGGGTCGGCCAATTGGAGCTGTTTTCAAATCGATCGCACCATTACGTAGGTGTGCGATATCCCCGCCCACCGAATTGATTGACAGCTGCGCGCATTAACATGTTCCGGTAGTCGCGTGTATATGTCAACAAGGCCAGGCAGACATACGCAAAGCAACCGGGAATAAAAGCTCTGTTCTGTTCGCTAGGATCAGCAATCATCATCAAATGTGATTAAGAGTAAGTTTCACATGTTTAAAGTGTTTTAAAACAGAATATGTGTGTAATTAATTACAGCGTTTTACTTCAGCTTCATCAGCACAGCCGCGTGTCAGGACAATTATAAAAGAAGACGCTTCAATCCCGGTTTGTGGAAGTTAAATTAGGTTTATTTTGTACATTAGCATAACAGATATCCACACAGTACTTGAGGTTAGCCTAAACTAAGCTAAGCGCGCTCTGTCTGTCTGCCTGCCTGCCTGTGTGTGCGTGTGTGTGTGTATGTGCGCACGCGCGATAACTTTGTAACGATATTGTGTGTGACTCATCAATGCAACTTCACAATACTGATTAGTAAAGGTTAGTTCTTACTGTAGTATCTCACAAACGCTACGTGAGACCTTCTTCCTTTAAGTCTGTCTGTTGTCTGACACAGCTGAGAGAGGAGGCATGTAGAAACACGACAAACAGAACTCGGCTTAAAGGCGCAGTACGACAAAACCACCCCCTGCTGGAAATCAGTATAAAACAGCATCTTGTAAAAGGTATAATGAAAAATCTGATCGGTATTTTGATATGAAACTTTATATACACATTCTAGAGACGCAAAAGACTTATATTAAATCTGAAAAAAGGGGTAACCTAGGTGCCCTTTAAGACACCACTGACTACGCTTACATGGACATCTGTAATCTAGTTATTTGCCTAAACCACCTAAATATATTCATTTTGGTGTTCCACAAGGATCTATTCTTGGCCCTCTGTTATTTTCGCTTTATAGGCTTCCTTTAAGCTGAATACTTCGCAAACATAACATAAGCTATCAATGCTATGCTGATAATCTCCAACTATATTTTCCCATCAAACTAGGAACATTTTTATCATTAGAAAATCTTTTCCTATGCCTAACCAACATTAAGACCTGGATGACAAATAACTCTCTGCAACTAAATGAAAATAAAACAGAAGTGTTAATATTAGGTCCTGCTGCTACCAACGATTCAATTAAAGTCCTAAATGACAATCTGTACAATCACGTCAAAAAATTTCGAAGTTATCTTTGATCCAGTCTTGCAGTTTGACAAACATGTAAATGCGGTTGTGAAGAGCAGCTTATTCCAGCTTAGATTGGTGGCAAAAGTTAAACCGTTTCTTTCTAAAAAAGATTTAGAAATCGTAACACATGCTTTAATCTCCCGGTTAGACTACTGCAACTCTTTGTACATTAGTCTACCTCAGTCAACACTCTCTCGGCTACAGTTGGTCCAAAATACAGCCGCCTGATTAATAACAGGAACTAAGAAAAGACATCGGCTGTTTCTCAATATGCGTTCTTCAGTGGTCTTGCGTCCTCGTGTTCTCGTGCAACGTCATCATCAGCTGCCTAAGTTCAGTTCCAATACTCAAGACCGCAAGTACGGACGACGCGTGAAACTTCCCAGATGTGTTCTTGATATCGAGGACGCACTGATGCAGACTTGAGCACCGAACTCACTCTGGTAGTCCCAGAAGTCATTGCGACTGGAGGTGGGAAGCGCTGCATTTTATCTAGATTTATTATTAAAGTTCATAGATATGAACTATTTACCTCAGGAGTTTCCCTAAATGAAACGGTGAAAGTAAACATTACTATGGACATCTTAATAAAGGAATAAACACATTAAGGGTGTTTGTTTGCTGAAATTCGTATTAAAATCTGTTTTACTTATATTGTGCAACATATATTTAAAATGTTTTATGCAAAGTATATATTTTGAAAAGAGGAAAAAACAATAAATCGTTGTATGAATGCTGTAATGTTTAAATAATTTACCATTTAAAACACGTAAAGGTCATGTGACCATCAGGAAGAACGCAGCATCTCAATTCTCAAAGGACGCGTTCTCTGCCCTCGCGGTCTCCTGAGTTCGTTCTTCCGAGGACACCTGGCAAGACCGGTCTCCACAAGAACACAAATCCGTTCTCTGCGTTCTTGGAATTGAGAAACAGCCATCATATCTCCCCTGTCCTCGCCTCATTGCAATGGCTACCTATAGAATACAGGGTTGATTTTAAAATTCTTCTTTTCACTTATAAAGCAGTGCACAATTCTGTCCCGTCCTATGTCAGTGAACTTATTAGGCCTTATTCAGCTTGTAGACCAGTGTTCACCAAACTTGTTCCTGGAGGGCCGATGTCCAGCAGATTTTAGCTCCAACCCTAATCAAACACACCTGAACAAGCTAATCAAGGTGTTACTACGTATACTTGAAACATCCAGGCAGGTGTGTTGAGGCAAGTTGGAGCTAAAACCTGCAGGGACACCGGCCCTCCAGGACCGAGATTGGTGACCCCTGTTGTAGACTGTTAAGATCCCATGACCAGTTGCTTTTGTCTGTCCCTCGGTCTCGTCGCAAATCAAAAGGTGATTGAGCTTTCTGTATTGCGGGCCCAAGGCTCTGGAGCAGTCTCCCTCTGAACATCAGGATTTCCCCCTTCATTGGATGCTTTTAAATCTAACTTGAAGACTTATTTTTACTCTCTTGCCTTTGAGTGACGCATGCATGTTTTTATATTTGTATTTTAGTATTACTTTTAAACATATTTCCTTGTATTTTTAATACCCGTTTTTAAGTTTTATTATCTAGTTTATTTTATTGTAAAGCACTTTGGATCCACTACGGTTGTGTAAAATTGTGCTCTATAAATAAAGTTTGCCTTGCCTTAATAGACAATAATATAATTAAGATGTTTACGTGAAGTGCTTTCATGTAAGTTTCCTGTAATTTTGAGTGTCTTTAACTGCAGTTCGGCAGTTTCACTTTCACTCATGAACATTTCATTCATGCCCCATTGACAAACAGGGGTATTACACACAAATAAGGAGTAAGACTCTGTGAGGGTGTTATGGAATTTAATAACGCACGCCAAATGGAAAGAAAAAAAACTTCAGCATTTCTCAATGTGTGCGGTCCTTTACTGACAGCCACATGTGTAGATCTTTTCGGAAAATACAGCAAAAAGTCCTGCATGACAGTAATAGTTTGATCGCGGTGTTTACTTCAATAATGCCACTAATATCTGCATACTCCACATGTCTTCATTCCATTTCTGTTTAATTCAATTATGACTTTAGTCGGATTAAGGTCATCAAAAAATAAATAAATAAAAATAGTAATTCGCTGTTTGGAGCTTATGTAGGCCTACAGTTCACAATTCATGTTTAACTGAATAAACAGTTTGTAAACACAAGTACATCGTATTGAACATCATTTATTTTCATCACCAATTAAATAATTGCTTACATTTGTTTATATAGCGCTTTTCTGGACACTCAAGGCGTTTTGCACAATGGGGGGATCTCTTCATCCACCCCCAGTGTGCAGCATCCACAAGGATGACGCGACGGCAGCCATATTGCGCCAGACCGCACACCACACACCAGCTGATTGGTGGACTGATGAAGCCAATTATGATATGGGGAGGGTTAGGAGGCCATGATAGACAGAGGCCAGTGGGCAAATTTGCCCTGGATGCCAGGGTGAAACCCCTACTCTTTTTCGAAGGACATCCTGGGATTTTTAACGACCACAGAGAGTCAACACCTCGATTTAACGTCTCATCCGAAAGACGGCGCTCACTGAGCAGTATAGAGTCCCCATCACTATACTGGGGCATTAGGACCCACAAAGACCGCAGGTTGGGTGCCCAGTTGGTAGGCAGCAACCTAGCTTTCCCATGTGTTCTCCCATCCAGGTACTGACCAGGCGCAGCCATGCTTAGCTTCAGTGAGCGAGCATGTGAGAGCAAGCTGCGGGTTATCACAGTAGAACAGTTTCTCAAGCACTTTGTGATGCATTTTGAAACAGGAGATAAGCCCCTGGTCTAGTGCGCCACCTGGCTTGAGAAACCCATTCTCAAAGACTTAATTTTTAGTCATTATTTGTGTAGCACACATATTCTGAATGCCTTCGGCAGTATTCAAATGAGCCATTTTAATCTAGATTAATTACAAGATAACAGTGAGATTAATCTAGATTAAGTGAAGTTTATTCATAAACTAATTTTGAGAGGATCACGTGCTTATGATTTATCACGGCCGGTCTCGCATTTGCTAATCGCTATCTTCCAATCATATGAGCCCTAAGCTACTATAAATAGCCACAGTTTTCAGTTCACTTTATCTTTGTTTGGAAGAAACCCCCCTCCTCCCCTATTCTCCTCCTTTACCTCTGATTGGGCGGCACGGCGGCCTAGTGGTTAGCACTGTGAGCCCAGCCTGATCTCACGAGAAAACGTAAGTATTTTACGTTTTGCCAGTTTAGTGGCTAATTCGTACGAATTCGTACGAGTTCAGTCGTACGAAATGGTACGATTTTAAAAAGGAGGCGTGGCACCTGACCCCACCCCTAACCCCAACCGTCATTGGGGGATAAGCAAATCGTACTAAATTGTACGAATTAGATCGTACGAATTCATACGAATTAGCCACTAAATGAAAAAGTTACGAATTGCCGTGAGATTGTGTTGGTGAGCCCTACAGCAAGAACACTGCCAGCCCTGGTTCCACAGGACCGGTGGGTGTTTCTGTGAGGAGTTTGTATGTTCTCCCCGTGTCCGCGTGGGTTTTCCCCGGGTTCTCCGGTTTTCTCCCACCATCCAAAGACATTCAACATACTTAACAACCAAGCTTTGTCTAATCCCTTGTGTTCCCTTAGTTACCGCAGCAGGGGAGTTCTGAGATCCACCAAGCTCAGGCTTCCCTCTTGCTCTGCCAACGGGAGGAAGCCCCAGGCTCGAGGAGCCCTTGAGCTCGGGGCTCTCTCCCGGGACAGCATGCCAAACCAGCTTTTATAAATCATCAGCTAAGTGTGAACTCTTGAAACAAATCAATCTAAGCCCACCTATAATAGATAGTCTTCAATATATTTATATACACAGTGCCCACAAATACATTTTGTAAATATGAGCTTTTTGTGGATGTGATTAATCACTTGACAGCACTAAATATGATCTTGAACTCTTTTGGCCGTGATAATTATGTAGTGAACAACCTTTTATCTCGCAGCACTACCTGTGCCTTCCAGATTACACAAGCTCTCATCAGTAACCGGGTGTCCTTTACCTGAAGAACAGCACTTTGTACATGTCAGACTGCTTGTAGCCGTAAATCCTGCTGTGAATTATTGAATTATGTTAAATTTGGCTATCTCTGACAGCAGATCCTTGCAGCCGCTGATGAATAAGCAGCGGTAACCCGGCTTTATCATTCTGTCGTCTGATCCGTCTGATGGAAATGTCAGCGAGAGGCCAAGACACCATCATCCAGGAGCCTCTCGCTGTGTAAATCTGCATGACTCTCGCTCTCTTTCTGCCACGGGTTAGTGAGCAGGCCGTCCAGTAACTGGAGGAGGTGAATCATTTTCCCTCACA
Source organism: Danio rerio (assembly GCF_052040795.2). Classification (NCBI taxonomy): domain Eukaryota; kingdom Metazoa; phylum Chordata; class Actinopteri; order Cypriniformes; family Danionidae; genus Danio; species Danio rerio. Next base: position 64,706,787 of record NC_141023.1, read on the forward strand.
GTCAGTCTAGCTGGGCCACAAAAACTGACAAATGATCCACTGACGCCTATAGCCCACTGGCACATCCCTCACTCTGCCAAGACTGAGAGAGACTGCCATTAGTGCCAGTAAGATGCAAAAGGGCCTCCAACCAGGTTGCGAATTATACATTGTCAACTTTTTCGGTAATGTTAGTTTGTGTATATGCGTCAGTATATCCAATGTATGCATTTATTTATATTACATCAATTCTATAATTCATTTGTTTCCCTTCGGCTTGGTCTCTCTTTCAGAAGTTGGCACAGCGGAATGAACAACCAATTATCCAGCATGTTTTATGCAGCGGATGCCCTTCCAGCTGTAACCCAGTACTGGAAAACACCCATACACACTCATTCACGCACTCATACTACAGCCAATTTAGTTTATTCAATTCACCTATAGTGCATGTGTTTGTACTTTGAGGGAAACCGGAGACCCTAGAGCAGGGGTCACCAAACTCGTTCCTGGAGGGCCGGCGTCCTGCAGATTTTAGCTCCAACCCTAATCAAACACACCTGAACAAACTAATCAAGGTTGCAGTAGGTATATTTGAAACACACAGGCTGGTGTGTTGAGGCAAGTTAGAGCTAAACCCTGCAGGGACACCGGCCCTCCTGGACCTAGATTGGTAACCCCTGCCCTAGAGGAAACCCATGCCAACACTAGGAGAACATGCAAACTCCTAACGGAAATGCCAACTGGTTCAGCTGGGACTCGAGTCAGCGACCTTCTTGCCGTGAGGCTAACCACTGTGCCACCATGCCACCCCACCTATTCTACTAATAAAACATTCAAGTTTTCAGTGTTTTCTGGGATATTTCACGTATTCTGACCTACAATATCTTCTGATTAGCCATTTTCGAGGTTACTGTTGGTCAAACTACAAACTATGCAGCTAATTTGACTTACATTTTAGACTATATGTCAAAACAAACCCGTTTTAGCAGAAAAAGTGTCTTGTGAACATTTACCATGTGTCAGACTGTAGAATGATGCTGTTTCTTGCGTAGACTGATTGGCTTGATTACGCATTCACAATGGTATGAACTGTTATAGGGGTGATCAAATGTATATTTATGTATAGTAATATTATTATTTAAAGGTGCAGTAGGCGATCTGCCAAAATACTAATTGGATAGCATATTAGCTTTGAATGGCAGAGAAGGACTTTGTTTCAAAGCCACGCCACTTGAAATCACGAGCGCGCCCACCTTGACACAACAGCAGACAACCCAGTTCATTCGCCAGTTAGAATTGTATGTTGTAGTTGGCCGGGCGGCGTGCAGGAATTTCACTTATTACTAAGTCACACTTACATGCTATTTTAGACTGAATATTCAGAGTAGCGGTAAACAATATCGGGAGCGCTTCACAGGCTGTCATTGTTCAGAAATGACCCAATGTGAATATAAAAGCAACTTTAGCTCAGCAAGCAGGCTAGGCGGAATAGTGTTAGTTACTGATGTTTTGTTGTTAAACTGAATATAAATCTACATTATCGATGCTGTAAAAGCTACCTTATGAAACTAAAAATAGTCACATCTAGCTTCCACCGAGAGATTTCAGTGGCTGAACAACATGTCTGTGCATAGAACCCATTCTATGCACAGTACACTCTACATCAGCTCTGTGTGACTAAACAGAACATTACCTCTCTAACAGAAATACTTCAGCCATGGTGTCGTCCTTCCTCCAGCGTGTAAAAGTAACTCCAATACTGATTCAGGAGCTTAAAAAGTTTCAATTCAGCATTTGATTTTGCCGCAACTGACAGTCTCGTGTGCACACGCTGATGGCGAATATGCGTGACCAGAGATGCGCAAAAGCCCAAATCTGCATTTGTTCACTGACAGTTTGAGTTACTTATCGGAATTATGAGAGATGTCGGTCCGACTCTATTTAATTGGATGAACATTTTTTAGTTTTATGCCTTACCCAGATAATAAAAATACATTTAGATCATTTACTTTAATCATTACTATTAGACTGTGAAGAGACTTTCAACCAGCACAACAAAAAATGTCTCTGAAGACAATCACCTACTGCACCTTTAAGCCAGTGGTTCTCAAACTGGGGGTCACAGAGTAATTTCAGGAGGACACGAGAAGAATTTTAAAATTGTGTCATTTTTTGTGATTATAATCGATTATAATCCCAATAGTCTAGTGGTTAAGTGCGGCAACTTATAGCACCATAGTGCTCCAGCGACCCAAAATTGATTCTTGTCTAGAGGTCCTTTGCAGATCCTTCCCCTCTCTTTGCTCCTAATGCTTTCCTTGTCTGTAAACTCCACTATCCTATCCCAATAGACGATGAAAAACCTCTAAAATATTATCAAATGACTAAATAATTCTTATCTCCCGCACATGGACCTCATTGAACAACACTGGAATACACATGAGACGTCAAGCCACAAAAGTTCAACCAACATATCGAATTTGCAGCTAAATGGGATCAAATTTTTCCAATGACGGGAACTCCACACAGCTCCTGCACTACTCTTCATTGGAAAAGAATCACTTCCAATCTCTTGTCTTTTGTGATGTTCAGTGGAAAGGCGGCTTTACATTTATCTCTATTTAATCACTTTTGAACGTTTAGACACACACCTTTAGAATACCTTTACAAATTACAACATTTTTTCAATAAAAAGAAAACCTTGACTCTCCATTCATTGCTTTGTTTTTCATGCTAACCTTCAGCACATGCATGCCTCAGCTAATGAGTCACAGTCTTTGTGTCATGCCGTTATCGCAGTGGTCATCTTCCTTCAAACACAGAGGTCTCATTCTGTGGGTTGTGTAGTTATGCTATAACAGCCTGATTGAAAATCTCAGCACATCTCCAAGCCTGAAGATCAAATCAGCGAGCACAATGTCTTTGTTCCGGTGTCACATAAAGAAGCTTTCAACTCTCGGCTTAGTCTGGAGTGTGTCTTGTGGTGTAATGGCTGATCTGTTATTGAATAAGCTGGTTGTGCCTGTGAGCCATGTTAACAGTTGAATATATTGTAATTGACATTAAACTATTCATTAATTTTATTCAAACCTTTAATCACGGTCCATTGAAGCGTGAAATGTATTCTGCCTGAAAAAAATATTAAATATTATATTTCCTCACACACATGTTAGTATGAGTGGTTCATGAAGACTCTCCCTAGGTTTAATGTATTTTATCCAATAGGACCTGCTCTTTAAAAACCATCACACATCAGTCAAAAACTGTTGCATAACAGGTTTTAAAATCAAAACATTGTTTTTTTATGAGTGTATGCACACTAGCAGCACCATTCAGCATCTGTCCTGTACAACACAGGCTCATTCTGAATATGTACCCCTATATACATTTCTGGAGAGCATCAAATGTTTTAAATGTTTTAAATGTTTCAAATGTTTTTTGAATAGCGCGATTAATTCGCGCTTTCCGCGTCTGGTGTGAACACAGCATTAAGTAATTGTAGTTTTCCAAACATGTAAAACTTAATAGAGACAGAAAGCAGTGTATTTAATTCCATTTAGTTACTGTTAGCATGATTGTGTTCACCTGTTCCTCGTGTGCTCTACCATAACCTTTAGTTTAGTCCCTGTTAGCCTGATTGCGTTTACCTGTTCCTTCTGTGCTCTACACCTGTGGTAACACTAAAGTTTGATAATGCAAAATTTTGTCTTGCTGAGTGCAAAAGGGGGCGGGATTAAACAAGACGATTAGACATTAAAAAAAGCGAGTGATTGCTCTATGTTTTCAATTTCTGTCCAGAGAGGTCATGTTTTGATCCTCGATTGGTCTCACGCAGTCAAGTGATGCGATTTCGCAAGTCAAACTTGACACGTGACCTTGTGTTTACGGTCTGACGCATTCGCGTGCGTATGAAGTCTATGGGGAGAAAAGTCCAGTGTGACCGCAGCTTAACACCTCCCCTAGTTTAGTCTCTGTTAGCATGGTTGTGTTCACTTGTTCCATGTGTGCTCTATTACACCCCCTACTTTAGTGTTTGTCAGCCTGATTGTGTTCACCTGTTCCTCTTGTGCTCTACCAGAGCCCCTAGTTTAGTCCCTGTTAGCCTAATTGTGTTCACCTGTTCCTTGTGTGCTCCACCACGGCCCCTACTTTAGTCTCTGTTAGCCTAATTGTGTTCACCTGTTCCTTGTGTGCTCCACCATAACCTCTAGTTTAGTCCCTGTTAGCCTGATTGCGTTTACCTGTTCCTTCTGTGCTCTACACCTGTGGTAACACTAAAGTTTGATAATGCAAAATTTTGTCTTGCTGAGTGCAAAAGGGGGCGGGATTAAACAAGACGATTAGACATTAAAAAAGCGATTGATTGCTCTGTTTTCAATTTCTGTCCAGAGAGGTCATGTTTTGATCCTGGATTGGTCTTACACAGTCAAGTGATGCGATTTCGCAAGTCAAACTTGACACGTGACCTTGTGTTTACGGTCTGACGCATTCGCGTGCATATGAATTCTATGGGGAGAAAAGTCCTGTGTGACCACAGCTTAACACCTCCCCTAGTTTAGTCTCTGTTAGCATGGTTGTGTTCACTTGTTCCATGTGTGCTCTATTACACCCCCTACTTTAGTGTATGTTAGCCTGATTGTGTTCACCTGTTCCTCTTGTGCTCTACCACACCCCCTAGTTTAGTCCCTGTTAGCCTAATTGTGTTCACCTGTTCCTTGTGTGCTCCACCACAGCCCCTACTTTAGTCTCTGTTAGCCTGATTGTGTTCACCTACTCCTTGTGTGCTCTCAACGGCCCCTACTTTAGTCTCTGTTAGCCTGATTGTGCTTACCTGTTTCTCGTGTGCTTTATTTTCTGTGTATTATGCTTTCTGTCCTTATTTCTTTGCTTGTTTATCGCATGTCAGAGTGAGAACATGTTTTGTTGGAAGCCCTGGCATATCTCACATCCACACCTTGTCTTGCATTCTTGTTTGTTATACAAGTTCTCGTGTAGTTCTTTGTGTCTTGACTTGTTGTTCATTACTATTCCACTTCTGTTTTGTGCCATTTCTACATTACCCTGTTTTTGTTTTCCTAGTCTTCATTGCAAATACTCTGCTATTTAAGTTATGTTAGAGGTTTCCTCCTCCTTTCTGTCTGAACAAACATACCTTTTGAATTAGCAATGACTTGAGTCAACAGTTTAGCTCGTTAAGTTACCTAACTCTGTTTCTTTTTACAGAGAAGTTGTTGTTTATTGTAATCAATCATTAAGCAGTTGATGTGAGGTCTCCATGCTGATGGTATGGAGAACATATTGTGTTTTCAAAGGGCAGATCCTCACCCGAACCTTCCTAATCCGTCATCCCTTAATCCTTCATTAATCAAATCCGCTAAACTCGTACAAACTGATCGAATGAAAAGATGCAACTCGCCAACGTCACAACGTTTGCTCGGCTTGCTAGTTGTTAGCCAGCGTAAAAACTAAGGATCGAAACGCCCTTTTCTGTCTCTGAGAGTACACAAAGATGTGATCCATGGAAGCTGTTTTTGAAGCAGTAAATATCATTACTCTTCCCATGCAGCTTCAATAAGCGCTGAGCCGAAAATGCCAAGTACCTCTATAAACAATCTGACCATAGAAACTCCCCTGAGAAAAGCACAATCCAACTTTCAGGATGTTTTAATAAACGCTGTCCTTATTCAGCTGGCTCTTTGAGATGTATTATATAATATTTGATTCGCAGAATAGACCTAAATCTGCCTTGATGACCTCACATGGAGGTCGAGGTTGAGTTTTTGCATCATGTTTAATGATTTAATCAGGAATAACAATACACAAATACAGCTATTATTAAAATAAGCATAACTGTGTTTCAGAGGTAAGGATTATTCTGTACCGAAAATATATATTTTCATTTGGAAATGTGAGGCAAATGTAGGATCACAATACTTAGTTTTCGCTTACCTTCACTGGATTGGGATGTCTTCTTTTATTATGTACGGCAAGAGCAGTGTGTAGCTTTAAATTTGTATTATGCAGTATTAAACACATATTATACTGATTTTATTAGGCTCTGAAAAGTCTTTAAAAAGAGCACAAAGAATGTCCTTCTCAGCTACCATAGCTGCAATTCATGTATGAGCAGAACAAGGTGTTCAACGCACCACCCTTTCTGTTTAAAAAGGTGTTACAATGGCTTGTCAGGGATGAAAGCAGCCCTTGCTTTCACTTACCACCCCCCTAGTTTAGTCCCTGTTAGCCTGATTGTGTTCACCTGTTCCTTGTTGTCCTTTCACACTCCCTAGTTTAATTCCTGTTAGCATGATTGTGTTTTCTTGTTCGTTGTGTGCTATACCAAACCCCCTAGTTTAGTCCCTGTTTGCTTGATTGTGTTCACCTGTTCCTTGTGTGCTTTACCACACCCTCTACTTTAGTCTCTGTTAGCCTGGTTGTGTTCACCTGTTCCTTGCGTGCTCTACCACACCCCTAAGTTTATTTACTGTTATCATGGTTGTGTTCACCTGTTAATTGTGTGCTCTACCATGCCCCCTACTTTAGTCCCTATTAGCCTGATTGTGTTCATCTGTTCCTTGCTTGCTCTACCATGCACCCCAATTTAGTCCCTTTAAAGCTGCGGTCACATTACAGTGTGAGCTTGCGATATTTTGTCGTGCGGCGCTGCAAAAAGGGGCAGAACTAAACAAGTTTATTAGACATTTAAAAAAGCGAGCGATTGCTCCAGGTTTAAAATTTCTGTCCAGAGATGTCATGTTTTGATCCTCGATTGGTCTCACGCAGTCAAGTGATATGATTTCGCAGGTCAGAGTTAACCAAGATTGAACTTTGCACCGCAACAACCTGCAAAACTTGACGCATGATCCTGCTTTTCCGGTCTGACGCATCTGTGTGCGTAAAAATGGAAGTCTATGGGGAGACCGGATGGGTGATTGCAGCTTTAGCCTAAATGTGTTCACCTGTTTAGTCCTTGTTAACCTGATTATGTACACCTGTTCCTTGTTTCCTCTACCACACCCCCTACTCTAGTCCCTGTTAGCATGATTGTGTTCACCTGTTCCTTGTGTGCTCCACCACGCCCCCTAGTTTAGTCCCTGTTAGCCTGATTGAGTTCACTTTTTCCTCGTGTTCTGCCATGCCCCCTAGTTTAGTCCCAGTTAGCGTTATTGTATACCCTTTTTTTCTTGTGTGCTCTACCACAGTATTGATTTAAACTGCGGTCACACTGCACTTTTCTTCTCATAGACTTCCATTAATAAGCACACGAATGCGTCAGACCGGAAACCCAAGGTCGTGCGGCAAGTTTTGCAGTTTGTTGCATTGGAAAGTTCAAGCTTGGTGAACTGTAACCTGCGAAATAGCATCACATGATTACATGAGACCAACCGATGATCGAAACGTCTCTGGACAGGAATTTAAAACTTGGACCAATCGCTTGCTTTTTAAAATGTCTAATAATTTTGTTTAATCCCGCCCACTATCGCAGCATCGTACAGCAGAATTTTACATGCACAAACTCTAGTGTGACTGCAGCATTAGTACCTGAATGTGTTTACCTATTCTTGTGTTCAACTACTGCCCCTAGTTTAGTCCCTTTTAGCCTGATTGTGTTTACCTGTTTCTCGTATGCTTTATTTCCAATATATTATGCTTTCTGTCATCATTTCATTGCTTGTACATCGCATGTGAGAGTGAGAAAAAAGTTAGTTGGAAACCCTGACATATCTTGTATCCACGCCTTGAATTCTGGCTTGTTATCCCAGTTCTCTTGTCTGGTTCTCTGTGCCTTGACTTGTTGTTTATTACCATTCCTCATTTCTGTTTTTGTGCCATTTCTACGTCACCCTGTTTTTGTTTTCTTATCTATCTATACTTTAGGACTGTATTGCTCTCTCTCCTTTTCTTTTTAAAATCCAGATGAGGATTAATTTATAGATTTTCTTTACTTTTTTTTTTTTTGTAATTCAATATGTATGGGGTACTTATCTTTTTGTAGATATGGGTCATTTTTAATTATATTTTAAGATATAGATGGGGTTCTTTAATCTTTTTCCCTTTTGCCTCTTCAACATCCAGATATTGGTTATTTTCTTTTCTTTCAAAGATCTAGATAGCAGTTATTTTCATTTTATTTGGGATATCCCTGCTAAAAAATCCAGCTTAAACCAGCCCAGGCTGGTTTTAGCTGTTGACCAGGCTGGTTTTAGAGGGGTTTTGGCCATTTCCAGCCTGGTCTTAGCTGGTCAGGTTGGAAAATGACCAGCTAAATCCAGCTAAAACCAGCTTGACCAGCCTGGTTTAAGCTGGACATAGCTGGTTTTGGCTGGGCTCCCAGCCTGGCTAAGCTGGTTTTAGCTGGTCATCTCCCAGCCTGAGCAGCTAAGACCAGGCTGGAAATGGCTGGAAATGGCCAAAACCCCTCTAAAACCAGCCAACCAGCCTAGGCTGGTTTAAGCTGTTTTTTTCAGCAGGGATATGGGGTTCCTTTTCTCTAGATAGGTTTTTTTATTTTTAGCTTGATGGTGTTATTTAGTTTTTTTGTTCCTTTCCCCTTTTAAGATATAAATTAGCGTCTGGGCCTCTTTTCCTTCCTTTTTGCCCTTTAGTATCTAGATAGGGTTATACAGTTCCTACCGCTACCCTTCCTTCCCCTGGTTGTATTGTTTCCAGATTTTAGTCTTGTCTTGTGTGTTTGTCTCATGCTGGTTCTCGTCTTGTCTACTGGCCTGGTGTTGTTACCTCTGCTAGTTTCATCAAGCATCAAACCCTTGTTCTGTCCACTGCTGTCCTTACTTGTCATTGTTTCTAATGCTTTCTCACCCCTACATAACTCGCATCCCTGCGTGTTACTGCCTGCACAGTTTGGACTTCACCAACTTTAGTTTATCTACCTGTGTCTCGTCCTGTCAATAAACATGTTCCCTATTCATTGCTGCAACTGGGTTCTCATTTCTGCTAAATTTCTGAAACTTTGTCCTGTGACACTGTCTATTTTTGCTATTTTTGGTTTTCATAAACAATTGTTTGAACCTAAACAGACGCAAGAGACTTCAAACTGTTCAAATTGGTCCATGTTTTACAACATTTCAGATGCTGTGAAATCATTTAATTCATCTTTAGAGAGGAAAATAACTCTCAATTTGATCAAAACACACCCATAATGAAGGACACAAAGGGGATTTTGAAGACATTTCTCTGGAGTTTGGTCTTCATGTCATCTATTTTGTGTTTTTCTCAATTATCATTGGTGTTTTCAGCTAATAACTACTGTCATATTTTGCTTCAAGTTCGATAATCTTGTAAAAATAACAAATGTACCTAATTGTCATGTACTGTTGGGTATTTATGACATATATTTTTAATTTTAAATCCTAAAAAAAACGGCAAGATATATATATATATATATATATATATATATATATATATATATATATATATATATATATATATATATATATATATAATCTATAATACCTATATTAATTAATACTAATTATACAAATATTTATAGTTCTGTATGTCAATCTATTTAGCACCAAAATGGGTTTTACTATTGTAACAAGCTGACAAACCCTACTGTTTAGAACCATTCTTGTCATTCTAGTCTAGTCAGAACCCTGTGTTTTGTTCCTTCTGGTAATTTCTTTGTTCTTTATTAGGCTGTAACAGTATAGAAACTCTAACAGATATTGTAGTCTTGTAGATTCTCTATCAATTTAACAAACAACATCCCATGAATAATTCACCACAATGCACTAAAAAAAATGTCCCCCCTCGCCCCCAATTTTTCATTTCCGTCTCATTTTCTATTCGCACATACACTTTGAAACAATTTCCTTCATTTTCCACTTATTATCCCTATTAGAATTGTTGCATTGTGTTTATCCTTGTCTTTTTGAGTTATGCTTTAAGCCTCGTCCACCCTAATATGTTTCTCTTTCAAAATGCAGATTTTTCTGTCAGTGTTTTTGGCCCTTTGCTTATATTGATATGGTGTTTTGTTACTGACAATGTTAAAAAAATATTGAACATAGCCTTTGCATTGTAGAGTGGAGGTTGAAAACGGATTTATAAAATTTGCATTAAAACCTTAGTAAAAGTTGCCCTTCAATTTGTCACTGTTAGGATGATTGTGTTTACCTGCTCCTTGTGTGGTCTCCCACACTCCCTAGTTTAGTCCCTACTATCCTGATTGTGTCCACCTGTTCCTTGTTGTTCTCCCACACTCCCTAGTTTAGTTCCTGTTAGCATGATTGTGTCCACCTGTTCCTTGTTGTTCTCCCACACTCCCTAGTTTAGTTCCTGTTAGCATGATTGTGTTCACATGTTTGTTGTGTGCTATACCAAAACCCACTAGTTTAGTCCCTGTTAGCCTGATTGTGTCCACCTGTTCCTTGTTGTTCTCCCACACTCCTTAGTTCAGTTCCAGTTAGCATGATTGTGTTCACTTGTTTGTTGTGTGCTATACTAAACTCCCTAGTTTAGTCCCTGTTAGCCTGATTGTGTTCACCTGTTCCTTGTGTTCCCACACTCCCTAGTTTAGATCCTGTTAGCATGATTATGTTCACTTGTTCGCTGTGTGCTATACCAAAGCCCCCTAGTTTAGTTCCTGTTAGCCTGAATGTGTTCACCTGTTCCTTGTTGTTCTCCCACACTCCCTAGTTTAGTCACTGTTAGCCTGATTGTGTTCACCTGTTCCTTGTGTGCGTTATTTCCCATATATTATGCTTTCTGTCCTTTTTTTCTTTGCTATAATTCAACATACTGTAGTATTAACTATAATGAACTGATAAGCTGTAATAAACATTGTAGTGTACTTTAGTTTTTACTACAGTAAGCTATGGTGTACTGTGGTATAATGTACGGTATAGTTGTAAATAAAACTACCGCATTGGGTAATTTGTTTATAATACTATAGTCATTGTATTACCGTAGCAACTAGCATTACCACAACAGATTAATTTAAGCATTTTACTATAGTATTGTTCGAAACACTAAAATATACCCAATACGTTTGACACTATACACTATATATTTAAATTCATTACTGCATTTTCTCAGTGGAGACGTAATGCTCACTTGCATTTTTACTCATTTTATGTAAAAACTTAAATTTTCACTTTTATTAAGTCATGTTCACTTGTTCTTTTAGTCTGTGTATTTATACCCCCTCTGTGGTTCAGCTCCCAGTCTTTGCTTTTCATTGTGAGGTCTGGTTTGATGTATGCCTGTGGTTATCCTAAATTAGCTCTGCATTTAAACTCTCCCTTGCAGCCATGCTGTGATAGCAGCACTGAGCTGAAAAGATTTGTGTGGTTGTTCATGAAAATAATTCGTAAAAAGTTTTTCCTTTTTTAAAGTTTGCTTTTTATGATTTGACATGGCCATGGGCGACGTGTTGGAAGAATAATGTGATTTAATTATACCCGATTTTTTAATATTATTATTATTTGTATTACACATTTTATTATAAAAAATGTGATACTGCATTTATCTTGACTCTTTAAACAAACTTTTGCAGTCAATTATGTCTGTGGTCCCCAACCTTTTTTTTCACTGCGGACCAGTCTACGCTTGACAATTTTTCTTTTTAATGTAGATTGCTTGTCAACCATTAATCGTTTTCTTAGAGGTTGAAAAGAGAAAACATTGCAAGGCATAGCAAAAATTTTAAAAACACTGCAGTGTTTGGGTGCTCTGAGATAATTAGTCTACCAGAATGTGTATGTTCGGCCTGATCTCACGAGGAAACGGAAATATTTTACGTATTGTCAGTTTAGTGGCTAATTCATACGAATTCGTATGAGTTCAGTTCTATGAAAATTTACAATTTAAAAATGGAGGCGTGGCAACCAACCCCACCCCTAACCCCAACCGTCATTGGGGGATGAGCAAATCATACTAAATTGTACGAATTAGATCGTACAAATTCATACGAATTAGCTACTAAATCAAAAAGTTTTGAATTGCCGCGAGATTACTTTGGTATATTCAATACATAGCTGTAAAGAAGCTGATTGGTCAGTTCTTGTCACATGACTTGCAGTGCATTTGCTGCATTCTGAAAGGCACGAGATGAGCGCATGCAAGCCATGTGCCTTCATTGGAAATAACGAATTTGTGTGTGGAAAACATGTGATATTTGAACGGTCACTAAGGCCGCCATTATTTGTGATCTCCAGCAGTTGATCTTTTTCTTGAGCACACATGGTGGATTCACCTGATTTGTTGACACATGGGTTGCGTATCCATTTCTTGGCAGTTCATGGGTCCTTCACAAGGCCTTTTCCCCTTGTCAAAACTCTTAAATTTTGAAATCTTAAAATAAAAGATTTTTCAAAATTAAAGATCGTTCAGACACAGACAATAAATAAAACAGAAATAATTAATGATTTTCTCCATGGCCCCGGGGGTTTTGGATTATGTCAATGCAAAAAGTGATTACTTAACTTAAAAAGTGGGTAATCTCATCGAAACGACAGTGTTTTCAAAAGCACCGACTGACCCGATCACCTTTTCCCTAAACCCAACCGACAGAGTTTTCTAAAGCAATCCTGTTTTTTACAACATTTTGAAGTCTTACTACATTCTTACCCTGTTATTTACTTGTTTATTTTATTTTACCTGCTTTCTGGAGCCGTTCTTCACCGAAATCGAACCCCATTGGTGCGGCCTTGTCCTCTCTGCGTCTGAAGTCCGTCGATGTAAATGGCGAGCCACTGGGCAAACTCATAACAGCGGAAAAGAAAAGAAGCAGTCAGCTGGTAGAGCGAAAAGAAACATCACACCGCCCTATATCATTTGTTTTAAAGATCAAATGCAGCCCCATGTAGCTCTGGCTACATAATTTGCACTCTCCAGAAACATATATGGGGGTATGTTTTGACAATGAGCCTTTGTTGAAATAATCATTTTAAAAAGCAATGGGTTTAACAATCTTTTCTGAAAGTATTTGGATTGGAGCAGAGGAAAAATTGTTAATTATATTAAAAGCTTTGATTTTTAAATAAAATCCATTTTTACGTTTGATGTTGATCATTAAAATTCAGCAGCAAAGGCAATGGTACATTAGTTTCCATAAAGTTTATATTATCGAAATGTTGCCTTCAATTCTCTTAGTACATCACGCTGTGTTTTGTTCCCTCTGAGGAGCACTAAAGCAGTTTAGTAAAGAGTTAGATCTTTCTGGTGTCTATTTTTAAGCTGCACAGACAGTGTGTGAGTGTGAGCCAAACAAATCTTTTCATGAACTGAAATCTATTCTTCTCTTATCTTAAAAGCATCCGTACGCAACAACTTTTAATCCTTTAACACGATGCAGGACGGCAATAAAAATAACGCATCCACATAAAAGCCGGTGTTCTTTTACTTTTAAGTTTGTCCTGATCGAATGTCTCCCTCTCAGTCCTGAAATACTTCGCGCCCCCCACCCCCTGCTTTTCAGATTTGTCACACACCTCCGCACCATAACTGCCCATTCCGCCTCCCAACAAAACCCAGACCCTCCTTCTCTTCACATGCGTTGCGCTAACCCCACCCCACTCCGCTATTAACAAACGTCATGCTCCAAACCCGCCCCCCACCTATCATATACATCGCAGTAGATATCTGCACGGGACCAAATTTTGAATCCCGCTCCCGCCCGCACCCGCCAGGTTTTAGCCCGAACCCAACCGCTCCAGCTTATATTAAGAATTTATTGTCCCGCTGCCCGACCCGCCCCGTTTTCTGGCCGCCGCACCCGATCCCGCTAAAAAGCTAACACACACACAAGCACCAAGCAGACACACAGGCGTTTGCTGTTATATCAACTCAAAGGCTTGTAATACCATGTATCAAGTACCAATGTAATACCATAAGGTTTTATATAAAGGTATATAAATACTGAGTAGTGCCAGCTCCGGGCCGCAGCGCACATTACTCTCGGGCCGATTCCGGCGCGGATGCAGCAGCGTCGGCTCGCTTACGGCCGCCACATCTGGCCCGATTGATTCGGGCCGGAATCGGGCAGTGAGTCCACAAGCATCCGGAGTCCGGCAGCCGGAGCCGGGCTGAGTGGTAAGTCTCCGGCATGCGAGAATCTAGCCGGAACTGGCCCGAGTGTATTTTGCTATCTGGGAGGGCTCTCTCTCTCTCATTCGCGTGCGCGCACTAACATACACACACACAAGCACCAAGCACACACACAGGCAAAGCTCTCTCTCTCTCTCTCTCCCTCTCTCTCTCATTCGCATAGCAATATCCGCGATATTGCTAGACAGTCTGCTCCCGTCCCAAATTAAACCCGTTACCGACCGCTCCCGTGATTTATTCGCAGATTTATGCAGACCTCTACATCGCACAACCCCCTCGCCCCCTGCTGTTCAGAAACGTCCCTGGAAGTGGCTGGAAACCAGCCTGGAAGTGGCCAAAACCCCTCTAAAACCAGCTAATCAGCCTAGGCTGGTTTAAGCTGGATTTTTCATCAGGGTAGCTATACTTTTAGTGAGCAACATCTTTCGGATGAAACGTTAAACCAAGGTCCTGGCTCTCTTTGGTCATAAAAAAAAAATCCTATGGCACTTTTTGTAAAAAAGTAGGGGTGTAACCCTGGACTCCTGGCCAAATTCCCTCCATCTGCCCTTACTCATCATTGCCTCCCAATCATCCCTCAAATTGGCTCTATCAATGGCTCTCCACTTCACCAATAGCAAGCGCGCTGGCGCCGTTGTCCAGTGGATGCTGAACACTGGTGGTGGTGTGGAGAGACAGCCAACCTGATTTGAGTGTATGGCCACACACGATAAATGTTCTACATACACATTACATTACAACCTTGAACAAATAAATACTTGGACATTTGGACATTTTAAGATATAACTGCGTTTCATGGGATGAAAGATATCTTACATCAAATCTGATTTCTCATATTATGAACTCTTTTCATCAGCATTTGAAATGTAGTTCATGGGAATACAATAAACTGATTTCATTTGGCAAGACACTTGTGTCTGTCCTGACAAATGAGGCATTCCTTTATCCCAATTTGTCAAGGAGAATGCCCAGTTAATAAAGTCCTTAAACTCAGCCAAATACAATCTAGATGCCTCACCAGGGCACGAGAACATTTATCTGACATTTTCTCTGCAGAAGTCTCATGATTGTGCTGGGTTTCTCAGCTCTCTGCTTTAATATTAATAAAACTAAGTGAGAGAGAGAAAAAAAATCTCATTTTGTAGGGCACAAGCTAAAAACCACACTCCCCAGGTGCCTATTTGAGGACGAGAAGTTTGACCTTTTGCAGAGAAACTCCAGGAGAGCTGGTAATGAAATGAACACCTCCCACGTATGCCTCCACCGCACCGAATTAAACCAATGCCACCGGTGTCATCCAACAGTCTGACAAAGTCAAGCATTCGCCGCGACTTGTCAAATGACTCTAGTGGCCCAAAAGACAAATAATTATCGAGAGGGACCCAGTAGACCTGAAAGCAGACTTATTCTTTGCAGGCACTGTACTGTAAAATGTTTTAGCACAAATAGCATTGCCTATGCGAATTCTTAATGGGAAATATGTTCCTTAGTGGGAGCAGTTGGAAATGAATAGGTTACATTTGCATAAAAGATCATAGGAGTTTCCTTTAAGGTCTGCAGCTTCTGTAATTAATACTATAGTTGCGGATGCTTTGCTGGTGCAGCTTCAGAAATGGTCCTTGACATCATCGACTTTCGCTTTCAGATTTAAAAGGCTAGCGTTGCACCAGACCCCCGTAAGTGGTGTCGTTTGAAAGTGTAGAATCTATATTTTATGCACATATGCATCACTTTGGTTTTTATTCTACTGTATAAAAGTTATTTACACTTAAATACACAGTATTTTGGATACCCGAGCTAGGTATTTTACATTGGTTCATTTTCATATTTTTTTATAAGACACATGTACAAGTTATAGCTCAAATGAAAGCTCTTGCCGGTGCTAAAACAGTTCTAGCATTCTTTTTACTGAATTATATTTATATGCCAAACAGTTCTTGAATGAATTGTGGTGTTTCCATTGCGCAGAAATGTAAACGATACATTCATGATCAATAAGCAGCCCCAGATAGCACAGACAGCTGTCATCTCTAACCTTATGCTGTGCGCTTCAGGGCCATTCTCCTCTGTTTTTGAGGTGATGTGCATAAGTAATTCTTTTATATGTCTGATGTGGTCC
The DNA here is from genome assembly GCF_052040795.2 of Danio rerio. Taxonomy (NCBI): domain Eukaryota; kingdom Metazoa; phylum Chordata; class Actinopteri; order Cypriniformes; family Danionidae; genus Danio; species Danio rerio. The sequence goes on from NC_141023.1 coordinate 64,722,958, forward strand.
AAACACAGTGAATTATGTTTGATCAAACAAAAGAATAGTGAAATATGAAAACAATGATCGCTCCCTGTGGCTTGTACAGCACCTCTCATCAGTTGGAATACAATAACTTTTGCATAGATTATGGTGGAGACATTTTTCTTTTTTTCTATGATTACAGACATGTGCAGGAACCACCAAAATTAATTACAGCATGCTAGACCACACACAACCTAAAAGATACACTTTCACATTTGAGTTTATAAAAAAAAAATACAAAAAGCGCCTCTTTTTTTAGGTGTTTATTATAACACAGACGACATCTACAGTTATTTTAAACATTTTTAATAGTGTTTTATGAAAATTCAAAGGGTTTTCTTTAAAATGATACCAAATTTTTACATTTACACCTCTGCATGTGGATTTGGGAAGCTTTTAAATTTGGGTAGGCAAAATACAGGCGGAAATCTCCAAATAGCAGGAGAGTTTAACTGGTTGAAGGATGCTGAAACCATTTTTAGTCAGTGTGTCTAGAGTAGGGGTGCCCAAACTCTGTCCTGGAGGGCAGGTGTCCAGCAGAGTTTGGTTCCAACCCCAGTTAGACACATCTAAACAAGCTAATCAAGCACTTTCTATGCTCTCAGAAATAAAGGTGCGCAAGTTGTCACTGGGGTGGGACCTATTCAAAAGATACAAATTTGTACCTAAAAGGTATCTTAATACCTCAAGGGTACTTATTGTTACCTAAAAAGTGCAAAAGTGTTCCTCGATCATTCAATCAGTCATCTGCACATCAATAACTGTCTGGTTTAGCTCAGCTACCAAATCCGACCTCCGAAGACTTCGTCGAATAGTTCGGACTGCTGAGCGAATCATCAGTACAACCCTCCCTATAATCCAAGAACTGTACTTATCCAGAGCGAGCAGAAGGGCTGCCAAAATCACTCTGGACCCCTCACACCCAGCACACTGCCTCTTTGAACTGTTACCTTCTGGTCGACGCTACAGAGCACTGCGCACCAGAACAGCCCTCAGGCAATCCATCTCATGAACACTTGATAATAATAATTGTGGAACAAACATCATTACTTTCCATACACTTTATACACATATACACTTATTTAACAACACACTTTACATGCCAATTTGCACATAACAGCTGCACATATAATGTTGTATATAGTAATATTGCTCTACATACACTTGTTTATTTGTATATTTTGCATTCACATCTTACTGCTTTTATTTATTTATATATATATATATATATATATGTTTATTGTCCTGTCTCTGTAATTCTGTTGCACTGTATAAGCTCTGTCACAAAAAAACAAATTAATCGTATGTGCAAACATACCAGGCAATAAAGCTCTTTCTGATTCTGATTCATATAAAATTTTCAGGTACTAATTTATACGTTTGAGGTACCAAAATAGACCCTTTATGTACAAATGTGTACCTTTTGATGGAAGTTGGAGCTAAACTATGTGGGACATCGGCACTCCCAGGACCAAGTTTGGGCACCCCTAGTCTAGTACCAGTCCGATTCCCACCTCAGGGTCTTGTCCGATCCCTTTCCCATCTATATATCTCTGCTTTCTTTAAATGTCTGACTTATTAATTTACAGAGAATCATCACTTGAGTGGAACATGCCAGGGGGACGACAACACGGGGGGGAAGCAGCATTTTTAAATACACACAATAATCTGCTGTATCTTCACTTGTCAGTTGTTTACGACAGGGATTCCCAAAGTGGGGGTCAGGACCCCTTGGGGGATCACGGGATAATAAGGAGGGGTCACTTGATGATTTCCTAAAATCAAATTCATTTAGTAAAATTTTGAATTTCCATATTTTTTCCATGACCTATTTTTTATTTTTTTTTCATTGGATTGCGACCTTTGGGGTCATTACGTTCAATTAAAGACACAGCAATAGAGTCAGATGCAGCAGATTGATTTCATGATACCAAGTTAAACTTTCTGGTGGGGAAAGGGGTGTCACCGACTCGCTCCCAGTCATTCCCCTCTCTGGCCAGCAGAGGTCATCATCACCGGACTTCTAGACATTACATCATCCACTTAAACTGATAAGTACACACACCTGTTCCTCATTCCGATAACGACCCACACTCACCTATTTAAGCCAGACGCTCACTACAGTTCAGTGCGAAGTCTTGTTCTGCCCCGGCTAACACTACTGAGCGTTTCCTGATCATTGTGTGCTTTCCTGTTGACAACTTTGGACTGTATTCTTGACTCTGTATTGCCTGCCGCCTGCCCTGAACTCTAGCCTGCATCCTGACTTAGATCCTCGCCGCCGGCCTTTGACCCATGCCTGAATACTCACCCTGTGTTTGCCTGCCGTCAGCCCTTCGACTAACTACAACTGTGTTTTATGTGAGTTCGCACTCGGTTAACATCTGTGTGCTGTTTGTTATTAAACTCTGTTTAATAAGTATACTGCAAATGGATCCCTCTGTGTCAAACCCTTCGTTACAAGGGGGTTGTTTTCAGGGGTGTTGTGTCTGAATAATAGAGTTGAGAACCGGGTTAGTAACTGTACTATTGTGTTAGTAACTATACTATGGACTGGGGTTAGGCCAATGCGATTAAATACTATCCCAGAGCTGGTGACCAGTGGGTGTTCTAGACTGTACCAAAAATCGAAGGATCCTGGGGGGATGAAATATCATGTGTTTTCTGGGAGAAATAACAAAATAGCAGGGTGGCGGGAGGTTGGTCGGAAATCAAGAAGGCTCCAAGGGGAAATCAGGAGTGTTGACAGGTATGAGGATTGGATGTTTAATCAGGTTAATAATCTGAACGTATTCCTCCCAAACTTTGATAATAAAACATTATATAAATAATATCCGCAGTCAAGTTCACATTAGCAGGAGAAAGCCCCCTTTGATAAAAGTTACATCCCCAATAAACCTCTGAACTCTTCATATTCTGTCCCATTTCACCAACTTAAGCACTTTTGTCATGTCCACAAACATATTTTGGTTATGCTGAAAGGGCCCGTCGTAGATAACTCTTAATTTAAAAGGTTGTATTGTTTTCTAAAGAACTTCATCGGCATAATGTGACTAATAGAGTGATGATTGTATTGCTTTTAGTTGTTTAAATGCACAATGGCAAGTGTCCATGTTGTAGGCAGGCAATTTGGCAGATCTTGTGAGGCCACCGAGCAGTTTCTCCCTATCCTTCAAGCAGTTCTGCTGGGATGCTGTCCACTCCTGCAGGTGTTATTTTATCCAGTAATCATAAAACTCTATTGACGACCTCCCTGAGAATAAGAATCTGTCATCTTCTTTGCTCTTCTTCTTTGGACGTAACATAACTGCCGTGTCTCTGTTGGCCACGTAGTTGTAAAGTTTGAAGTATTGTGTCCTTCTGTCTGGATTGTGGAAACTCTGATGTGTTTCCCATTCGCTAACAGTTTGATATGCCTTCTTCAAGCTGTTTTCTATTTCCTGGCACCGAACCTCCATCCAGGTCTGTTTTTGCCTATTTTTCTTACTCCCTTAATAACTTCTCTATAAGCATCACCTCCCTTGGATGTATTGCTAGTTTTACAGCAGTTGTAAAGCCCCTTGTGATCATCGAAACATCAGAACATCATGGTTTCTTCCAGTATCAGCTATGGGAATGCTTCACATATTGGAAATGTTGGAACTGGATCAGAAGGGCTCAGATATATTTAGTTTTGTCGCGGTGCTCTCTGCAAGGGCCATCATCTGGATGTCTTGTAATTTCCAACTTTGTTAGTCGATAATTGGCCATTATATCTGGCTAACTCCAGCTCCAGACCTCTGTTTTTTTGTTTTGGTATTACAGTAATGCACACATTTGTCATTTTGTGCTATTATCCTCTCCATCCCATGCATTACCTCATTGATTTCATCATAGATGTTGGAACGTAGGCCTCAATGAGGGGGTTACTCATACTTATATTGGCCAACAATGACAAAGGTCAAAGTTTCCTTGTTTTCCAAGAACCCAATGACATGTTTCTGGTCATTGTATTTTATAAGTACAGCTGTGGTCATTGTTAGTTCAGAGCAGTTAGTACCAGAGCCTTTTCTTATCATGTGTTAGCTTGTGACTGCAATATTATCCAGAGCCTGGTTTCTCTCAAGGCTTTTCCCCCTTCACTTTCGCCAATTGGAGAAGTTTGTTTCTGGTCATTGTATTTTATAAGTACAGCTGTGGTCATTGTTAGTTCAGAGCAGTTAGTACCAGAGCCTTTTCTTATCATGTGTTAGCTTGTGACTGCAATATTATCCAGAGCCTGGTTTCTCTCAAGGCTTTTCCCCCTTCACTTTCGCCAATTGGAGAAGTTTGTTTCTTGCCATTGTCACCACTGGCTTGCTTTGTTTGGGACTTGTAGAGCTGTGCATTGATGTATTTGCTCTTCAGCGTTCGGACTTTCAGCAATTAAATTTAAACCACACTAAACTGACCTAAACTGAACTTCAACTCCAATATTTGGACTTTAATAGAACTTCTATGTTAAGCATCTTTGACACAATCTACATAGCAAAAGCGCTATATAAATAAACTTGAATTGAATTGAATATTGGACCATTTAGCAAGCTACCTCTTCATCTTTTTCTGAAATTCCAGCTTCTACAACCACTCTCTTGTGCAGATCTTGAGTTCTACGTCGATACTACACCTTTCACTTTATCCCTAATGGGCAGGTGTCCTTGGTAAGCCAGCCCAATCTGAAAAGAACACACCATAGTATATTCTCTAGGGTAAAATAAAACTAACAGAACTCGTCCATTTCCAGACTGTTGACCACTGCTGAACTACCCAAAGCTTTGGTCCTGGGCACATGATTGTTGAACATACAGTACTGCAAGGTGCTTTCTTAGTGATAGATTTACATTGCACTTATTCTACTCCCACAGTGCCCACAGTGGACTGTTAATTGTATTAATTGATGTATAGTTGTGTTTGTAGATCTATTTTTATTGGGAGTAATTGTATATTTGTGGAAAATGCTGAATATACTGTACGACAACTTTATAGCAAAGATGACGGACAATACAGTTCACATTTTGTGATGATATAAACACACAACCTGTTTCATATTTAAATATATGAAAAACTGACACTGCTGCCTTAAAATTACAGACGATGTGTGATTGTGTGTGTGTGTGTGTGTGTGTGTGTGCGTGTACTGATTTTGGTGGTTTACAAGGACAGTTTTTGTATGATATGAATATGACCTAGTTGTAGTCTCTATAATGCTGGTTTATGAGGACATGTCTGAAGTCCTTTAGTAGTTTAAGACTCTTTTTTTGACATTCAAATTTTGCCACAGATTTTCTATAAGGGTTTAGGGATAGGGCAAATAATAATTGGCTGTTTTTAATAGTATAAAACACATTAAACTTGTTTGTGTACTGGTTTTGCTATACTTATGAGGGCTCAATTGTCCTCACTTATATTTTTCTATATTCGCAATTGAATTTTAAAAAAAAAATTGTATTTGCTTGTTTATTTTACAGGGACAATACACTTGACATTGTTATACAAAGATAACCGATGTTGTGTACATAGGGCATATAGCATAAAGCTAATTTGCAGCCCTCGTCCCTGGTTAGGCTTTACATTTATTTAAAAAAATAATAATAATAAAGAAAACCGGCAAGAACAAAACACAATACAGCAAACATGTACAATATTTACAGAGCCATAAACATAAGATGCAAGTCCATATGGATAAAGAGAAATGTAAATGGGACCAACCTGAAAGAGTAATGCTTAATGTTCACATTGCTGTAAAGATTTCAACCATTCTTTCAGCTTTACAGAAAAAACTGGGAGTTCTGATTGTAACTTTAAATGAACAGGCATGGCATTCCATAGATGTGAACCTTTTACTGAAAAGGATGACTGACCCACAGCGGTTCTGCATCTGCGGATTCTACAATTCCCACTTACTGCCCCTCTAGTCTTCGCCCCATCACTACTGAATTTATTTATTAACTCACAAACTACTTTAGCAAGACCATGTATACACTTAAACATGTTTTTTAAAAACGAAAACTTAAAAAAACTATCAAAACTTAACAAATTATATTTTTTAAGAATTTGACAATGGTGCTATCTTATTGGTTTCTGATCCATTACTTTTAAAGTTTGTTTGTAAAGAGATATTACAGGCTTAACAACTGACTGGGTTGCTTGACCCCAGATTATCGCACAATAAGACATACGTGAAAATATCATAGCATGCACAAACATTTGCGCTGCTTTAAGCGATATATATGGTCTTATCATACGAAAACATGATATGTAATATGTAAACCCACTTGTGAGGTATCATTCATTTTCCTTTGGCTCAGTCCCTTATTTATCAAATATTGCCAAAGCAGAATGATCTGCCAACTATTCTGCCATATGTTTTATTCAGCAGATGCCCTTCCAGCTAGTACTGGGAAACACCCATACACTCTCCATTCACACACACTCATAAACCTAAAGTCAATATTGTTTACCCAATTCACCTATAGCGCATGTCTTTGGACTGTTGGGGAACATGTTTGGACATGTCTTGGGAAACCAGGACAAAACCCACACGAACACAGGGGAAACTCCACACAGAAATGGCAACTGGCCCAGCCGGGACATGAACCAGCGACCTTCTTGCTGTGAGGAAACTGTGCTAACCGACATGTTTTGATGCATATCAGTCTTCTAGAACAGTGGTCCCCAACCACCAGGCTGCAGACCGGTACCGTTCCGTGAAACAATTGGTACCGGGCCACATAAGAAATCATAAATTATTTCTGTAGAAAATATTCCCCCTGCGACTTGGTTTCTACCACTCACCCCCGCCATCTCATGTGAAATGGACTATGCCAAAATCCACCACGAAGCGGGAAGAACGATCACTAGAAATAGCTCAGGGGTTGTTGTAGATAGTTTAAAGTTATGAAACGGGTATTATAGAGTCCAAATCAGCAGACCATTTAAGGATTGTGCATATATGTGTGCGTGCATCGCTAAGTAAGTAACCGAAATCATTGCAATATGTATCTATATGGAGTTTCACATAATCATACTCATTAGGGCTGTAACATGCCAATGCATACATTTAATTCGGCTATACGGTTGTATTATTGTTAATATATTCGTCAGTTGAAATGTTTGGAACAGTTGTTAGGTATTTGATGCATATAAACCTTGATTGAAACATAATCAGACAGCGATAGTGCAGCTAGCGCATGCGCGCTGAGTTGTCCATGATTAAACTGGATGCATGAGCACAGCGGCTGTGTTCACATGAAGACCCCCCCGGCCCACACCGGTCCATCGTAAAATTGACAACCGTTGACCGGTCTGCGGTGATTAAAAGGTTGGGGACCACTCTTCTAGAACTTTCTTACCCATGACAGAGGTGTCCGTGAGGTTCTTTTTGTATTGTTCATTTATTTTTACATCAAATGTTTCTCACTTCTGTCCACCTTCTCACAATCCACTCTTATACCAACTTATTTGTTCCAGCTTGATGAATTATGTCTCCAGTTGGATTAGTCTTATGGTCAAAACATTGTGTTCTCTCAAACTTGTGCAACTCATTAACTCAAAAAGTGTTTTAAACTTATATATTACAGATGGCATACTAGACATTTGCATACATTGGGAAAAACAAACTAAAATTAACTGAAAAATATTTGCAAATACATTAACACCAGAATACATTAACACAAAAAATGTGTTAAATTATCAACTTGAATAACAAATTCTGAAACAGGGACATTAGGACTTTTCACTGTTCAGTTTCATCTTCGATAATTAAAAATGTTTACAGACACCAGTTTGTATTAGTATCCATTGATTTGCACTTGTTTCTTTGAGGGTTTAGTTTAGGGTTGGGTCATGGACAGTATCATTAACCAGATATAAAACAATGGGGACCTAAATCTGAATGCACAGACTAATGGGGACTTGTGTCATTATGGTGCCCAAAATTGAGGTTCCCATGGGTAAACATGCTTATAAATAACACAGAATTACTTATTTTGAAAACATAAAAATGCAGGTTGTTTCCTTTGAGGGTTAGATTTTGGGATAGGGAAGGGGTATGGGGTGAGAATAAACGTTTTGCATAGTAGCAACATCATTGCGTTTTTGAGTCCCCGCCAGGATATAGGAACAAGTCTGTGTGTACAGGTATAAGTGGTTTACAGGGTTGTATAATGACATGGGTATGACTTAGCTGTACTCTAAGGTGGTTTACAGGGACACAAAGTTGTGTAATGACACGAATATGATTTAGTTGTACTCTAATAAGGTGGTCACAGTGTCCCTCTAATTTAAAAACACTTAAAACTTATACTTAAAGTCATTTGATATTTTGCCACAGGTTCCCTGTGAGGGTTGAATAAAATAAATTATGCCTATGGAGTGTCCCTGTAAACCATTTATACAAGTATATGAGTGTCTGACAGAGAGAGAGAAGGCACTGATAAGCCACCGAGTGTCAAAGCAGAGCTCGTTAATATTCACAACCCTTCCAAATAAGGTCAAAACGTATATTTTCATTCTAGAGTTACAAATGAGCATATAAAGCCATTTGTCGAGATTTTTTTTACATGCCCAAGCCACATACCTACCCAGAGTGCACCTTAATGTTAAAACAACATGAAAAAAAAAAGAAAAAAGAAATTCTAATTGATTTGATATCAATAATTTGACCCTCATCTGACATCTATAAATTGATGCAATTTTGACCACAAAACAATGACACAAAATGCATTATAAAAACGTTTTTTATTCCTTATTTTGTGTCCTGGATATATTTGTAAACTATCATGAAGTCAAGAAAACATCATATTGACATCCAACATTAGCTTCAAGAAAATTATTTGCAATTTTGGATGTTTTTTTTATTTATTTTTTTTATGTTGTTTCAATATGAAGGTACTGGCTGTGCACTCTCACTATGTTAATGTGATTCAAAATTGCAAACAAACACCCATTAACCCCAAAATACATCAATACACAACAAATATTTTTCATATCGTGATGATCGCATCATCTGTTTAATATTAGACTGACTAAATCTGGGCCAGGTTCTCTATTATAGTCTCTTTTTGGGGGGTTGTGTTGCCACACATCTGGATATTACTATAATCCTCAACCTGCAGTAATCTCTACCTTTTCTTAGCACCGATGCCAGATGGAGAGTCCTGGGCTAGTCATTGCTTACCCTGAACACAGCTGTAATTCACAATTTATAACAAAGTATATGTCTGGAAAACTGCTGTAAAACAAGCTACAAATAAAATTACCGGATCATTACTGGGGAAATAAACCATATGTTTTGTGCTTGGTAACAGTGTGTGGTTTCAGGGAGCAATATGTGTCTTGGCTGATGTATTATTTATTTATTTATTTATTTTTTGCATAACTAACTACTGTGCACAGGAAACCTGCACAGCCTGCTGCATTTTCTGAAACAACTGCTATTAAACTAATTAACTAATAAGCTTTGTGATGAACATCTGTTAGTTAAATATAATATATATATATATATATATA